>NC_056741.1:530881418-531006205 GCF_019279795.1 Protopterus annectens
AGCTATCTCAATGACTTAACTTTAAAACTTCCAAGCACTTCTCAACTGACTGCTCCTTTAGGGGAAAAGATTGCTGTGCAAGCAAAAAATTGGGAACTCATTACCCAGGACAAATGGGTTTTAAACATAATTTGCCAAGGTTCATAGGTGGGTACTAGGCTATCGGCCCTGGGGCCTATACAAACCCAGCCAAAAAAGTACCCTGGCTTTTGCCACCCAAGAAAATAATTTTCTTGTGCCACTGTCGAGCAGAGCCACAGAAGTGATCCCCGGGGTGAATTTCCAATTTTCCCATCCAATCATCAAGATTTTTCTTGAAAAGTGCTAATGAGCTTTGTTTGATATAGATAGGTAGTTTATTCCAGAGTATGGGAAGTCTTTGGGACAGGAATCTATCCCTCCGGCATGCTCTGTTTATTGTGGTGATGAGGTTTAGGTCCCTAGAGCGTGTAGCTCGGAGGGATTGGGATTTCTTTAAGTGGAGCATAACCAACAGCTCTGGTTTGACATAGCTTTGTATGTTGGGCAGAGATCACCTCTGAGTAGGCGATATGCATTGGGAGTAAAGCTGGAGTTTTTTGAGACTGTCTGCCTAGGGTATCTATTTGAGGCTGGTAATCCTCTTTGTGAGGTATTTCTGCAGCCTTTCCAGTTGATGTCTTGTGAGGTACATACCAAAAGTGGCGTTGTACTCTATAATGGGTCTAATGAGTGATGAGTAGAGGGGAACAATGACTTCTTTTTTTTTTTTGGATGAGAAACCTTTTGTGATGAGGTGCGACATGTAGAAGGATTTCATGACTACTGTGGCGATGTGATTATCAAAGGAGAGACTACTTGTCCACCTGTGTCCCAAGGTCTCTTATCACACTTTCGGTGTTAAGTATACTACCACCTATGTTGTAGTTCATTTACCAAAGGGGATGACAATGCACTTTTTGGCACTGAGCTTGAGACCATGGCTTTGACACCAGGCATCTGTCTCAGTGAGGCCCTTTTGTATGATGTCCACATAGTTAGGTGTTTCGATTATGGCTCCTAGTCTGCAGTCATCTGCGAACTTCATTAGCCAAAGACTTTCTGTGTTAGCCTGTACTTCAGAGAAGTAGATGCCAAACAGGAGAGGACCCAGGACTGAACCTTGTGGTACTCCACTTGTCACTGGTCTGAAGTCGGATTTGGAGTCTGCTACTTTCAGTGTGGGTTCTGTCAGTGAGCCAGTTGGCAACCAACCCATCTTGTGACATAGGGATTTATACCTAGTTTAGTGAGTTTATCTATAATTCCAGAGTGGGGGATGGTGTTGAAAGCTTTGGCAAGATCTAGATAGGCTGTGTGAACCACCTTACCCTCTTCTACGGCTTTGGTGACTGCTTCAAAGAAGTCTATCAGGTTTAGGAGACATGATCTGCCTTTTACAAACCCAAACTGGGTGGGGTCCAGAGTTTGGAGATTACCAATGTCTTTGTTTATAAGTTCCATGATAATACGTTCCATGGTCTTGCAGACTACGCTCGTCAGGCTAATGGAGCAGTAGTTCCCGGGGTCCTTGGTGGGCTCCCCCCTTGTGGAGTGGGATAACCATCGCTGTGCGCCATTCAGCGGGCTCAAAGCCTGAGGTGAGGCTTATGATTGAACATGGTACTTAGGTGGGGTGCCAGTTCATTCTGTAGTTCATGTAGAACGCAGCCTGGGATGTTGTCTGGTCCCATGGATGCTGTGTTCTTGGCTTTGGAGAGTGTGGTTTTTACCTGTGCAGCCGTGATTACAGGAACTTTGCATTCTTCCGGTATAGAGATGGGCTCTTTAGGGGGTGAGAGCTGGGTAAAGTTAGCACTGAACCTATCTGCTAGGATGTTGCAAGTATCAGTTGAGTCTGTATATTTAGTGCCATTGTGCTGTAACTCAGAGCAGATATGAGTGTTGCCATTGAGATTCTTGACATAGCTATAGAATGCTTTGTGGTTGTCTTTAGAATCAGTGGCGATTTTGTTTTCCTAACTAGCTTTTGAGGATTTTAACAGGGATCTCAGCTTCTTACTGAGGCTGACCAGGGAGCTCCTCCACTCATGGGATTTTACTCTCTTGCAACAGTTTCTTCCTTCTGTTGTACAGTTTGTTTATGGCAGGGGACCATCGGATTGGCTTCTTTTTTTGGAGGATAGCGTCTTGGTTCTGTTTGGGATAGCACGATCCATGCACTCGTGTAAGTGCTTATAAAGTACAATTGTGTAGGATTCAGTAGTCGTAACTGTATTGCCCATCTGCATGGGTGTCATGAAGTTCACCACTTCTGTCAAGCATGACGTTGGCTTTGGAGAAATTTTTTGCCATGGTTTCCTTAATGGGGGGTGGGGGCAGGATGTGGATATCTAGGGTAATTAGCTTGTGGTTGGATCGGATCAATGAGGCGTTGACTTCAGGTGTGGAACACCGGTCACTCATGTTGGTAATGACTAGATTTAGGATATTGTTGCCCCTGGTCGGGGTGTGGATAACTTGATCCAGGGCATTGGAGTTTATGAATTCCAGAAAGTGTTGAGCGAAGGAGTTGGTACAGGAGTAGTTTTCCCAGTTAATGGTGGGGTAGTTGAAATCGCCCATTATTAGGGTGTTTGGTTGAACCCTAATACTTTCCAGTACATCAAAAAAAGAGGAGTGGGAATCCTGTGGCATGGTGGGGGATCTGTAGCAAGCTACAATTTGGATTGCAATTTTGCCCAGAGTTAGCTGCACTTGGATAACCTCAGCTGCATTATGCTGAGCAACTAGCCTGGAGGTGTGGATATCCTTAATGAATATGGACACACCTCCACCTTTGGTATTCCGGTCCAGATTACATGGCCGAAAAGTGTGGTATGAGTTATAGCCTGGTAGTGCAGGGGTGCTCTCTGGAGCTTTGAACCAGGTTTCAGTCCCTGCACAGATATTGATTCGATGTTCTCCATTTTAAGGAGTACTTCGAGTGAGTGCGTTTTGAGATTTAGACTTCTAGCACTGAGCAGCATCACCCTCCGTTTGCTTGCCTGTTCCTGTTACGGTGGTGAATTTTTCATTTGAACCTTGCCTAAAAAAGGCACTATAGGGGTGGCAAGAACCTTAGCCAGTATCCGGAATCCCATGGGGTGACAGGTGCAGGCCATCTATGGCAAAGCATCGTGGTCTGTCGACCATGTCATCCCAGGCAGACAGATACTGGATCCCTTTAGAATGACACCAGAAGCTTAGCCAATTGTTGAAGTCAATCATTTTGTCCTTGTACTGCAGCATCATTCTGGGTGATGGCAGAATGCTACTCATGAGTAGGGCCATACCTGCCTGGGCTACAAGATCTGAGAGCTCTTCCATGTCTCTCTTCATGTAGTCCAGGGATTTGCGTTTCAGGTCATTCACACCAACATGGACAATGACAGTGTCATATTTGTACTTGTTGTGGAGTGACCTGAGTGTGTGGGTTATGTGGCGGATCCTGGCACCCCACAGGCAGCTGTCAGTAACCTTCTTGTTTAGCCTGATGAGTGGGACATCAGTGTGCCTGACTATAGCGTCATCTATGACTAGTGTGTTGGGTACGTTGTTTTGCCTTATTGGCTGTGGTTGAGTGGCACACCGAGTCTGCGGGCTTTGTGTCATTTGGTTTGTGTTGGGGGGTGGAGGTTGCTTGCATTTCTGCTTTGGAGGTCTCTGTTGCTTGAGCAGATTATTATTGAGAGCCTCCGCAAATGTTTGTGTTTCTGTGTGTGGATTTTGGTGGTGTAGGTTTAGTGAGACTATGTGATGAATGTGGTGTGGTGCAAGTGTTTACCTTCTCTTGACTGTCAAGTTCAGTCTTGGTTGGAGAGAGCTTTACTTCCAGTTTGGCTAGATAAGTGCATCTCTCGCAGGTTGTAGTGTTGGGTGGTAGGAGGAGAGGATTGTCTGTGTACATGAGGCAATTTCTACATTGCCCCAAGATGCCCCGATTCATCAGATAGACAGGAGAGAACACTGGGAGCTGACCCTTGGACATGCCTGAATAAAAAAAACTATTTTCCTCTGGATAAGTGAGGAAAGTGAGTACAAGAGCTGTTTTTCTCTAAGCAAGTGAGGAATTAAGTACCAACATTTTTTCCTCTAGGTAATGAGGGAGGTTGAGTGCTGTAGTAATTAGTATGTTGTTTAGTGCTTACAACAAGTTCTGAACAGGTGCTGATCACAAATAAGCGAATTCAAGTGCTAAAACTAAGAATCTATATCTGGACTAAACTAGTTACAGGAAAGGGGGAAAAGTGCAAATGCGGGCTTTTAAATCAGAAAGTTGAGAGATATGGAAAAACTGCCCAAATGGCCAGTAACTACAATTTCTGGGCCAGAACCACTCCTTATGTGGTAGATAGGTTACCTAGTGCTTACCACTCCCACTGGTGAGCTAGAAGGCTTCCCTCAACACAGAAAGCTTGGGGGGGGGGGGGCTCAGAAGCTCTTATATACAGTCCTGGATACAGCAAATCTGAATCTGGACTACACTAGTTACAGGAAAGGTAGGAAACAGGCTTAGATTTTTTTATTTTTTTTAATACAGAAAAGTAGCTAAAACAGCAGTAAAAACAATTCAAATGCAGTGCAAGCTAGCACACTTGAGTATGTAGCAGTGTTAGACCAAACAGTTTAAAAAATGCAATTTATTATTATTATTTATTTATCAGTTTGATTACCAGGGAAGTCCACTGGGCCATGAAGTGCCCATTTTCAGTGAAGGCCCGGGGAGAAAAGCTCCATGAACAATTTAATATAATATAGGGTACAAAATGAAGAATAAAGATTGCGAAGTGAAATACCATACAATGTAGGTTTGCAAAATATAAATAGGTTACAAAGTGAAAATACAAGAGTTGGCTTCATACATTCGAGACATAATATACATTATGAGACAGTTAAATTGAGACAGTTTAACAACTTGACTGCAGAGTTTTTTTTTTTTTTTTTGAAACAATATTACATGTTAGAAGTCAGTCTGCTGGTTCTAGATCTTTTGATTAATAAGAATGAGAGTAAAGTGGAGAAGGGGGTAAGGGGGGCTTAGTGGGGAGACCCTAGAATTTATGTGGGGTGAAAGCAGGAGCATTTCCATTTTGAAGATAGGTGAAGAAAAAGCAACAACCCCACAGAAATCAATCTGCATAAAAGCAGACTTCCCTTCCCACCCCACAGAAAACAAATCGGCATAAAAGCAACAACCCCCACCCCCACAGAAAACAAGCAGGATAAAAGCAACAACCTCCTCCCCCTCCCCACAGAAAACAATCAAAGCAGCAAAAACACTTGGGCAGCAGATGTGAAAACACAGCCTATCTGGACCTCGTCAAGGGCTTTGACCCCCCCCCCCCCCCGGATTCATAGATAGACCTACTAAGCTGGGCATTAATCCCTACGTCACTCGATGGGTTGCCAAATTGCTTACTGACAAAATCCACACTGTAAAAGTAGCCGACTCCAAATCCAGCTCCAGACAAGTGGAGTACCTCAGGGTTCAGTCCTGGGACCGCTATTGTTTGGCATCTACTTCTCTAAAGTACAGGCCAACACTAAGGGACTCTGGCTAACAAAGTTCGCAGATGACTGCAAACTGGGAGCTATTATTGAATCCCCAAATGATGTGGGTACTCTACAAAAGGGCCTTACAGAAACAGATGCTTGGTGCCAGAGCCATAGGCTCAAGCTCAATGCCAAGAAATGTATAAACATGTACCCGTGAATTACCACATAGATGGCAGTACACTAAACACCGAAAGTGTGATGAGACTTGGGTACACAAGTGGACAGTTGTCTCACCGTCAATAACCACATTGCCACAACAGTCAGGAAATCCTATGTGGCACACCTCATCACTAAGGGCTTTCCATCCAGAAAAAAGGAGGTCAGTGTCCCACTGTACTCATCCCTCATTAGACCCATTATAGAATACAACACCCTGTTTGGTATGTACCTCTCAAGACATCTGTAACAACTGGAAAGGCCGCAGAAATACCTCACTAAAAGAATCACAGGCCTAAAGCAGATGCCCTATGCTGACCGCCTTAAAAACTCCAGCTATAATCTGTCGCATATCGTCTACTCAGAGGTGATCTCTGCTTAACATACAAAGCCATGTCAAACCCAGAGCTGTTGGACATGCTACACTTAAAGAAATCCCAATCCCTCAGAGCCACATGCTCCAGAGATCTAAACCTTGTCATCACAATAAACAAAACATGCTGGAGGGATTGGTTCCTGACCCAGAGATTCCCATACATGTCAAGCAGAGTGCCTCTTTGGCCCTCTTCAGAAGGAACCTTGACGACTGGATGGGAGAAAGGAAATTCACCCTGCGGATCATGTCAGTCACCCTGCTAGACAGGGGTCCAGGGAAGTAAATAGTGTGGGAAGAAATAGCCAAGGGATTGTTATGTCTAGGCTTGTATAGGCCCTAGGGCCGATAGCCTAGTACCAACCTATGAACCTATTATGCCAAGTCTGTTTGCATTGTTAGTAGCACAGCAGGTAGTATACTTGCTTTTGATGCAGAAGATTGTGGGTTCTGCTCCCACAGTATGAAGATCGATTGCTGATACTGTACTGTGTTGTACTTTAAAGGGAGTGGATGCTGCAGTCCTGTGAATGTCATCCTTTGGAGAAGTTATCTAGTAACTATGAACCTGTTATCAGTTTGCCATCCATTCCCTATTGCAGTATTACTAGCTTATTATTTTTTTAATGTAACATAGGCAATTCAAGGGCAACATGCACTTTTTATTTGTTGATGAAACAATGAAATATAAAGCAATCTCTTCATTAGTTAAGTATCCCTTTAATGTGGAATTATATGGATGACTTCTGCAGAGATTGTGCATATTTACTGATAATTGGTGGATTGTAATGACAGAAGTTTGAATAGACTTTTTTGATAGAAATTTTCTGAATTGGGCAGTTTTGTCATTATTGGTTCACAAATTTAGTTTCATTGCTTACTGGAAAAATGTTCAAAACAAGTTTAAAATGCGCTCTAACAAGTGTGCTATATTATACAAGAAATTTTATTTAATTCAATCGGGAAGGTGAATCAAAGAACACACACACATGTATGCATGGCCCTAAAAATGTATAAGGTGCCAGTGGTTCGAAAACAGCCCGGAGGTAAGCTTAGTCCTCCACTGGTCAGATGCAAAATGAGTGTGGGTTTTCATGCCATTTCAATGAATGTGAGATTCAAGGGCAGAGCACTTTACTGCTCATGCCAAGTCTGTTTTCATTGCGAGACTGTATTGTTTAGCAAGTGGCTATCAGTGTTTGTGCTATTTTATTTCAATATCTGTAGTCATTGTAGAAGTAAATAAAAACAGTATGCACGCTGGCAGGTTTGAATGGTGTTTATGGTAATTGAGGAGAAATAGCCCAGTAATGGAACACTGGAGTGGCTGGGGGAAGGGGCTGCTGCTGGAGCAGTAGGAGGTTGCTGCAGAAGGGGGTGCTGTGGGGGGGGGCAGTCTGTTAACCTGCCTAGAGCCCCATTTAACCATGATCCAGCTCTGCTATTTTGCACTATTAACTGTAAAATTATCAGGCACTGGGTGGCAGTGAAGAGTTACCGAATAGTTGGGTAACTACAGCAGAGCTAGTAAGAGAGATGGCTAGAAGGGTGCTTTGTGTGACATCTGGAAAAGAGGAAGGAGGACAAGGAGACCTGGTGGTGGAATGAAGAAGTGCAGGAGAGTATACAGAGAGAGGTTGGTGAAGAAGTGGTATTGTCAGAGATGAAGAAAGTAGACAAAAGTATAAGGAGATGAGATGCATGGCAAAGAGAGAGGTGGTGAAGGCTAAGGAGAAGTTGTATGAAGAGTTGTATAAAAGGTTGGACGCTAAGGAGGGAGAAAAGGACCTGTACCGATTGGCTAGACAGAGGGACCGAGCTAGTAAAGATGTGCAGCAGGTAAGTGTGATAAAGGATAATGAGGGAAATGTATTCACAAGCGGGGAGAGTTGTATTGAGCAGATGGAAAGAGTACTTTGAGGGGTTGATGAATGAAGAGAATGAGAGGGAAAGAAGGTTGGATGATGTGCGGATAGTGAATCATGAAGTGCAATGGATTAGCAAGGAGGAAGTAAGGATAGCTATGAAGAGGATGAAGAATGGAAAGGCTGTTGGTCCAGATGACATACTTGTGGAAGCATGGAGGTGTTTAGGTGAAATGGCAGTGGAGTTTTTAACTACATTGTTTAATAAAATCCTGGAAAGTGAGAGGATACCTGAGGAATGGAGAAAGTGTTTTGGTACCGATTTTTTAAGATTAAGGGTGATGTGCAGAGCTGTAGTAACTGCAGAGGGATTAAACTGATCAGTCACAGCATGAAGTTATGGGAAAGAGTAGTGGAAGCTAGGTTAAGAAGGGAGGTGATGATTAGTGATCAGCAGTATGGTTTCATGCCAGGAGAGATCACTACAGATGCGATGTTTGCTCTGAGAGTGTTGATGGAGAAGTACAGAGAAGGTCAGAAGGAGTTGCATTGTGTCTTTGTGGATTTAGAGAAAGTATATGACAGGGTGCCTAGAGAGGAGTTGTGGTATTGTATGAGGAAGTCGGGAGTGTCAGAGAAGTATGTAAGAGTGGTACAAGATATGTACGAGGGTAGTGTGACAGCGGTGAGGTCTGCGGTGGGAGTGACTGATGCGTTTAAGGTGGAGGTGGGATTACATCAAGGATCAGCTCTGAGCCCTTTCTTATTTGCAGTGGTGATGGACAGGTTGACAGACGAGATCAGTCAGGAGTCCCCGTGGACTATGATGTTTGCAGATGACATTGTGATCTGTAGTGAGAGTAGGGAACAGGTGGAGCAGACCCTGGAGAGGTGATGTGCTCTAGAGAGAAGAGGAATGAAGGTCAGCAGGACTAAGACAGAATATATGTGTGTGAATGAGAGGAAGGATAGAGGAATGGTGAGGATGCAGAGAGTAGAGGTGGCGAAGGTGAATGAGTTTAAGTACTTGGGATCAACAGTTCAGAGTAATGGTGAGTGTGGAAGAGAGGTGAAGAGAGTACAGGCAGGATGGAGCGGGTGGAGAAGAGTGTCAGGAGTAATTTGTGACAGACAAGTACCAGTAAGAGTGAAAGGGAAGGTCTACAAGAGGGTAGTGAGAATAGCTATGTTATATGGGTTGGAGACGGTGGCATTGACAAAAAGGCAGGAGTCAGAGCTTTGACGTGGCAGAGTTGAAGATGGTAAGATTTGCACTGGGTGTGACGAGGATGGACAGGATTAGGAATAAATATATTAGAGGGTCAGCCCAGGTTGGAAGGTTTGGAGACAAAGCCAGAGAGGCAAGATTACGTTGGTTTGGACATGTGCTGAGGAGGGATGCAGAGTATATTGGGAAAAAGATGCTAAGGATGAAGCTGCCAGGTAACAGGAAAAGAGGAAGGCCTAAGATGAGGTTTATGGATGTGGTGAGAGAGGATATGCAGGTGGTTGGTGTGACCAGAGCAAGATGCAGAGGACAGGAGGAAATGGAAACAGTTGATCTGCGACCCCTAACGGGAGCAGCCGAAAGAAGAATTTACTGTAAAATTATCAGAAGTTGCAATGAAATAACAGTGTCAGTTGTAAAAAAAAAAGTAATAAGCACTTTCATTGTGTGTTTGACAATAAAGGAAAGAAAGCGCTTTTTATTTATTTTTTTACGAATGGCACTTTGTTTCATTCCAACTTCTGATAGTATATGGTTTTCATTTTTATTTTAATAATTAATAGTCATACTGCGATGGTGGTGCTGCGGTAGCATTGTCGCCTCACAGTTAGACGTTGCCCGTTTGATTCTTAGAGCGTCTTCTGTGTAGCGACATGCATGAATGGGCATTACTTCGTTAAAGGTTGTGCGTTAGGCCCGGCAAGCCAGTACGTAAAACTCTACTGCCAATCATTAGTGGACCGGAGTTCCGCTGTGGCGACCCCTAACCGGAAAAAGCCGAAAGACGCAAACAAATAACAGTCATATTGTTGAACATGTCAGTGCAGTTTTGTGGATTGTGGCCATCAATTTTACCTCTACAGAGAGACTAGTCACCAATGAAGTCCCCCAGGGTTCGGTGCGGAGACTTTTTCTGTTTGGCATATACATCTCAAAAGTAAAAGGAACTACCAAAGGGCTTTGGCTGACTAAGTTTGGGATGACTGCAAGCTAGGAGCAGTTACTGAATCCCCAAATGACTTAACCATCATGCAGGAAGGTTTCAAGTAAAACAAAACTCATCCCTGTCTATATTCAAATGCAACTTGGACCTAAGATGGGTAATAGAAAATGTACTCCAGGATTGCCCCTCGTGTCACTAATGGGTAGAGGCAGTTCCTAAATGCTGCATCCCTTACATGAGTCCCTTCAAATCATCTATAGTATGATCACACTTATTCTCACTAGGACTAATATACATTTGTCAGCCATGGGATAGGTAAGACCAATCGGGAAATGTTAATTTAATTCAAGCACCAAAAGGGAAATTGGCTTAAAGCTTCAAATATCCTCCAAGTGAACCTATATTGTGGTAGTAAATAGTTGTAAAACATTGCTCTTTTTAAATCACTAAGTGCCCCTCTCAACCTTCACCCCCCCCCCCCCCCCAGCCTTCAACAGCTTCTGGCACCTCTGGTGGAATGTAGGAAAAATTTCCAGCGGTAACAACTGAGCCTTCTGTTAATACGTTTACCAAGCACTGCAAAATGAATTGTCCTCTAGAGATAGGGCAAGGTTGAACCATCCTGCAGGAGTTCTGATCTTTCATCATCCTCCTTTTCTTATAGTTTAGGTTTATTACAACAGAGATCTGATGATGAGCATAGTGCAGTTGTGCAAGTAAACTTTCCATAATAGATGTTTGAATGTATCATTGCAGCACAAGCACCCTCCCTCCTTGTTTTTTGCCAATGTTGGTGCCCCTGTCTTCCCCAATTTTCCTTCTGCATACATTAGCTAGGCTCTAGCCTCCATTGTTCCTGGGGCAAGAAAGCTCTAATTTCTGACTTGTGTAGATTTGCCTTTATACTGGCTTGTCCTCCAAATCCAGTGAATGTACTGATGTTCGGACGTTGCCCTAAAACTTTGGAAGCCAGCCAGACATCTGGTTCTTGGCATGATACATCCCATATAGCTTAAGCTACTGCAAAAATGATCTATTCAAACATCTACTGTTACGGAAAGTTTACTTATACAACTGTTCTTTCCTTCAAGTTCTTAATATTTTAAAGTTAAAGACCTAGTACAAGAAAATTTATGTACAGAAGTGTAGGGATCTGTTTCTTTCACTGTGACTTAAAAGCTGGATCTTTTGCACTGTCTAGTACCACAGTTTCTGGACTTAAAATAAACATGGCTTTTTAATCAAACAAGGATCATGCTTCTGCACTCTTATCTTCAGTTTGTTCCACCCGCACTAGCTTATCCTCTCAAGACCTTCCTTAAGTCCCCGCCCCCTTAAGATCACCAGGAAGATATCTCTGCTCTCCTCGGAACTGGAGCATTATGATGAAAAAAAGACTTCTTTAATTTTGGCACCCAGCTGCTTGCTGGTTATCAGCTCCCTGACATCCATTGGCACATTTGTTTCTCACAGGATGAGATCATTCCCAGCCGATTTATTCCCCATGTGGCAAGAGCAGATCTTCGAACCATCATTCTGGCAACCATTAGAGCATTTTTATTACAGTTGACTCCCTCTTATCTGGTCTTGCTGGGTCCAGACCGTGGGCTGGATAAACAAATGGCTGGTTAATTAGAAAAAGCATAGAAAGTAGCATTTATAGGTTGTAACCACATACCCCCCCCGACAGATTTTAAATATTGCTCTTATCGACATAGAAAGTTGCTGGAATAATAGCATTTCTCTTGGCATGCATTTTCTGGAGGAAGTGAAGTATGGAACAAATGTTTGGCATTATTTAACTATTTTGATCATAGGAGGTTCCTAGGCTAATGGCTCTGGGGCCCTTACAAGCATAGCCAAGAGTTTATCCCTAAAAATAAACCTCAGTCAGTACCTGTCACCCCTGTCATGGAGGGATACAGGTGGAGCCCTTGGGATGAATTTGTGGTTTCCCATCCACTCATCAAGGTTGTTCGTGAAGAGGGTCAGCGAGGTGCTCTGTTTGACATGTATGGGAAGTTTATTCCAGAGACTGGGCAGCCTCTGGGAGGCAAACCTGTCTCTACAGCAGGTTTTGTTAATGTCACATATTAGGTTCAGGCCTTTTGAGTGGGTAGTGCATGAGGAGTTAGACTTACCGATATGGAGCATCTCTAGTAGGGCAGGGTTCAAGATTGCCTTGTTGGTGAGATACAGATCACCTCTGAACAATCTGTACGACACCGAGTAGATTTGAGCCTGTTTGTATGGGAGAGGTGTTGAGTCCATGGATTCTTTGTGAGGTATTTCAGTGACCTTTCCAGTTGGTGCAAATGTTTGGAGAGGTACATCCCAAACGGGCGTTATACTCCATTATTGGTCTGAGGGAGGCATATAGACAGGTAATAACCTTTTTTCTGAATGCAATTCCTTTACTTATGAGATGAACCAAGTAAAAGGCTTTTCTGACCACTGTTGCTACATGATGGTTGAATGTGAGGCTGTTATTAACCCGAGTGCCCAGGTCTTTCACCACAAGTTGTGTGCTTAGGGGGTTGCCATAGATGTGGTAATCAGTGGGGGGTTATGTTATTGCCGAATGGTATGATGATACATTTTTTTGCATTTAGCTTGAGGCCATGACTTTGGCACCAGTCATTAGTTGCTGAGAGACCCCCTAGTAGTACATTAATGTCGTTTGTGAGTCAATAACAGCACCCAACGTAGTCATCAGCAAACTTGGCCAGCCACAGGCCTTCTGCCTTTGCCTGTACCTTTGAGAAATAGATGCCAAACAGTAGGGATCCCAGGACAGATCCTTGGGGAACCTGAATAGTGACAGGTCTGCTATTGGAGGTAGAGGTGCCTATTTTGACTGAGGGTCCTGTCGGTGAGCCAGTTGGCCACCCACCTGATGAGAGAGGGATTTATGCCAAGTTGTGTTAGCTTTTAGATGTCCAAGTAGAGGATTGTCAGAGGCCTTGGCCAAGTCAAAGTAAGCTTTATGTACTGACTTTCCCTCATCCAGGGCCTTGATGACAGTCTCAAAGAAGTCAACCAGGTTCAACATGGAAGATCTGCCCTTGATGAATCCGAAATGGGTGGGGTCATGTGCTTGGAGATTGCCTATGTCCTTGTTTGAGATCCATAATAATATGCTCCATGGCTTTACAGATCAGACTTGTTAAGCTAATGGGGCGATAGTTTCCAGGGTCAGCAGTGGCACCACCTTTGTGCAAGGGATGACAATGGCGGTTTTCCACTCTGCTGGAATGAAGCCAGTACTTAAGCTGTGGTTGAAAAGGGTGCTCAATTCCGAAGCCAGTTCTTGCTGGAGATGGTGCAAAATATATCCTGGGATACTATCAGGTCCCATGGAAGCTGTGTTTTTTGCCTTTGATAGGGCCTGTAACAATTGATCTACAGAGATGTGAGGTGCGGGAAAAGTATCTGGGATGTCAGAAGAGCCTTTGGAGGGAGAAGAGGGTGAAGTTTGCACTGAACCTGTCTGCTAGCAAGTTGGCTAAGACAACAGAGTCCGTGTAAGTGATACTGTTAAGTACTAATTCGGAACAAACCTGGGCTTTGCCACAGAGGTTCCTGACGTAACTGAAGAAGACTTTATGGTTTCCCTTTGTTATGGAGGCTAGTTTAGATTCAAAATTGTTCTTGGAGGTTTTCACTAGTGATCTAATTTGCTTGTTGAGGCTAAGGAGGGAGTTTTTCCAATTTGGAATTTGTTCCCTTTTACCCTTGGACAACGGTTTCTTTTTTGTTGTAAAGCCTGTTGACAGAACATGTCCACCAAACAGGTTTGTATTTCCTTGAGCAGGTTTTAGTTCTCTCTGTTATGGCTGTGTCCATGCAGTTGTACAAGTGCTTGTAAACTGCATTGGCGTACTGTTCAGCATAGTTGTCTGCATCCTCTAGAGGGGCCGGCATTGTGAAGTTGGATACCCTCCCTTAGGAGCTTGTAGTCAGCTTCTGAGAAGATTTTTTAGATTGATTTCGGCTGGAGGGGTTGGGTGGGATAGAAACTTCGAATGAGACGGTCCGATCTGATCTAACCAGGGAAGGACATACTATGGGAGTGGTGCAGCGGTTAGAGAACCAAGTCCAGAATGTTATCTCCCCTTGTGGGGGATGAGACGAGCTGTTATAGTGGGTAAGAATTAATGAAGTTGAGGAATCGTTGAGATAGTGCGTTAGTGCAAGAATAGTTCACTCAGTCTATGGTGGGGTAGTTGAAGTCACCAAGGATCAGGGTGTTGGGGGTTACCTTGATGGAGTCTAGTAGATCCAGATAAGAGTGGGTGTTCTGAGTCATGGAGGGGGGTCTATAGCTAACCTAACTTGGATTGGTGTCGTGCCAACTGTCAGTTGTACCTGGAGTAGTTCCAGTGCGTCATGCTGGCAAATCAGTCTGGAGGTGTGCCTGTCCTTGATGAAGATAGAAAATACACCACCTTTAGTTTTCCCAACCTCATTTTGGGGTCAGAATGTGTGGAATGAGGTATATCCTGGTAAGGCAGGGGTGCTCTCCGCAGCTCTGAACCAAGCTTCTTTGACTGCACAGACATCAGCATCTTCTAGTGCAAGGAGGGCTTCCAGTGTGTCCATTTTCAGTTTTAGGCTCCTAACGTTAAGCAGCATGGCCTTCAATTTGTTTTTTGACAGATCTTTTATGTTGGAAGGTTTGTCTTTGGGACATTGCCTAAGAAAGGCACAGTGGGGGAGGCAAGAGCCTTGGCCAGGATCCGGAAACCCAGTGGTGACAGGTGAATGCCATCTCTTGCAAAGCATTGAGACTTGTCGATCATGTCATCCCAGGCAGACAGATACTGGATCCCATTGGAATGATGCAAGAAACTAAGCCAATTGTTGAAGTAAATTGTTTTTTGTTGTTATTGTGGTGGTATTCTTGGTGAAGGTAGGATGTGCTGCTTAGGGCTAGGGTCATACCTGCCTTGAACACACACAGAGTTCAATCGTGTCTCTCTTCATATAGTCCAGGGAGGTACATTTAAAATCATTGACACCAACATGTACAATGATATGTATGTGTACCTGTTGTGCAGAGACGTGTGTGTGTGAGATGTGGTAGATTCTGGCACCAGACAGACAACTGGCCATGACCTTCTCGTCAATCCTGGTGAGGGGGACTTTGGTGTGTCTTACAGTTAAGTCACCAATGACTAGTGTGTTTGGTTTATTATGTCTTGTGGGCTGTGATGGTTTATTGTTTTGCCTTATGGGCTGTGTTTGAGAGACACTGGTGTGTTGTCTGCTGTGTGTAATGTGTTTGGTGTTTTGTGTGAAATGTTTGAGAGTGTGAGTCAGTGATTTGCCAGAAAACCACTAATTTTTTGAGGAATAAGCCAAAAATATGAGGCATAAATCTGGACTTTCTGCAAAAATCTGGACAGTTGAGAGGTGTACATATCTGTCAAACTTGGTGCAAAACATTTGGACAAAGTCTGAAATAATGCAGATACTATGGCCCAAAAATAGGGATAGATTTTAAATATTGCTCTCTCTAATTTAGAAAGTTGGTAGAATAACAGGACTTGTGTTTCCATGCATTTTGTGAAGGATATGAAGTCTGAAACTCGTGTATGTTTAGTGACTTCAGCCCATTGTGATTTGCCAGTAAACCACAAATTGTATGAGAAACGGACCAAAACTATGAAATTAAATCTGGACAGTTGAGAGGTATGTTAAAACCCACACCCACACCTAGCTTCTATCTGCTCTCACACAGCAACACACACACCTTCTCTTTCACACAGTAACAAATGGCTAGTTCAAATTCCACACACACACACACACACACACACACACACACACACACACACACACCTACTTCCTGACACAGTAACACACATACTCACTTTATCTCTCATACTACGAACAGAAGCACTAGTTTAAATCTCTCACACAATATACACACGGACACACACACACACACACTTCCCTTGTCTGTCTTACAGATGGTTTTAAATTCTATGTGCGAGTACTGTACAGGTAAGTCACTCTTATCCAGTCTTGCTTTAACCTTGCACTTCGGAACATCTTGGCTTGTTTTAATCTTAAAATGTTAAAGTACTGAAAAATGAACTTGCAATATATAAAATGAAAACAAGTTCATTTTGTTTCAATATTTTAACATTTTAAGATTAAAACGATAAGCCAAGATGTTCCAAAGTGCCCAGAGAAGGTGGAAGTGGTGATGGTGTTCCCTGTTGTCTGTTGCTATGACTACTGAAGAAATTTGATGGCTGGATAAAGAGAGACTGGGTCAGAGGTAGTGTACTGTATGTGGTTGCAACCCTGCCCCCTGGTGGTAACTTGAACTTCTGCATAATTGCGATTGGGAGGGACCACCTATGATGCAGAAATGTTCCCACTCTTTGAAACATGTCTGCACGAGGGCTCTACTCTAACTGGGTTTGGCAGGGCCCAACCGTGTTTCCCCCCTGATAGCCTGTTCTCAGAGAAGACTGTCCCAAGCCCCTTCCTGGCACACCATTCAGAGGGGATGGCACCAACACAACCCTTCCTCCCAGGTGAATGCGCACCACAGAAAGCCTTGCATTTTTTGCTCACTCTTTTCAGCTTCTCAAACTGCTAATCAGTGTTGAGTTGAAAATAACGTTAATCCTGTTTGTCAGCAGATTCCGCTTAAATACCTGTCATGGATGGTTTTATTTCTGGTTGCTGCTGTTAATAGCAGAAGAATTTTGGAGTTGCATTATCTCATGTGAAAACCACTGTATTTGGAATTCAGCAGTAAAATTGTCTTTGAAAAGCAATCTTTCATGCAAGTAGTATCTTCTGTAATGATTCTTACCATTTATTTTATTTGTTTATCCTTTGTTGACCAGGTTGATTCCACTAGGCTAGTGGCCTTTTTTCTGGGGAGACCTGAGGTGGTATTTCTACTACTAGGGGAAATTTGGTCAGGGCATCATGGAATTTCCACTACTCTTTTCGATAGATACCATGGGATCTTTTACAGTTACCTGAGCTACCACAAACTCAAGCAGATGGGACCTTGGTTTAACATCTCATCCAAAGGACTACACACGTGGGCTGGGAGTGAAGCGAGATGAACTGATTTGCTGTTACAGTGGCCAGTCCTCAAATGTTTTGCTGTTAGGGCAAATGTTTACTCCCAACTGTTTTCCCTGCAGTCCTTAGCTCCATCTCTCTTCACATTGCCTTATAGTTAGGGGCCACCCACTACAAGCCATTTCAGAAAGAGCTGTAGTAAAGTAGCCAAATTATTTTTGGAATCACCAGTGATTCTATCTCCTTGGCATCATACAGTCTTGAAGCTGTATCCCATGAGACTTGGATGGTATATATATTTTTTTTTGTCAGAAATACATTGTTACCTTTTGGAGAAGGAACTCAAATTGCTGTTAAACTGAATGTTCATTTGCTTATTTTATAAAATATTTTTTTAGACTCTATATTACATGATCGAATGATCACAATAGAAACGCACTAGAGAGCGAAAATGCAGCATATCAAAACTGTTATTGTGGACGGGCTGTGCCTCCCCCCCCCCCCCCCGCTAAATATGTGTACCAACTCCGAGATTACACTTCTTTTCGGCTTTTCCCGGTTAGGGGTCGCCACAGCGGATCATCTGTCTGCTAATGATTGGCAGTGCAGTTTTACAGTGTCGAGTTGCCAGCCCGGCACCCAACCTTTGACAGAAGGCACACAGACTCACACCTAGGGCCAATTTAGAGTGTCCAGTCCACCTACTGCATGTCTTTGGGATGAAACCGGAGCACCCGAAGGAAACGCACGTGACCACAGGGAGGACATGCAGACTCCGCACAGAAGGCACCCCAGCCGAGAATCGAACCGGAGAACCTCTTGCTGTGAGGCGGCAACGCTAACCGTAGCACCGCCATGGCTGCCCTAACTCCGAGATTGCACTACAGTGAGGAAAAGGCAAATATTCTGTTCTTCACTGTGCCACGATCCTACAAAAAGCACTTTGGTGTGCTGCATTTTTACTCTTTAGAGCATGAGTGTCAAACCTTTTGGCTTGCTGGGGCCGCATTGAGTGAACAGAAATGGTCTTGGGGCCACATATAAAATATATCCTATAGTTACCTCTTTCGTTGCTGCGGAAGACCACAGTTGAACTCCTGGCTGTATTGTAGGTGCATTTGAACTATGAATAAATGTAATAAATGCCTAATATTTGCCTTAAAATTCTAATTCTCGTTCAAAATCTGATTCTCTAATCTAACAGTTAACTCTAACATCTTAGTTTTTTTTTTTTTTTTTTTTTTTACAAATAAACAGATATTCACTACAGCACTAGTATTTCTCACTGGGAAAACCACTCCAACAGTCCAACTACGTAAAATGTCAACATCAGCAGTCCTACAATACTATAATCTACAAAAATAACCTAACAAATTTGCAATAAAGTAAAGAATTCACATTACTGACTTAATAAAACAATTGTGAATAAGCTGCAAGAGGGTCTCACCCAAACAAATAACTGTTGCCAGAAATATGGCCTCAAGCTAAATGTCAAAAAATGCATCATCATCCCCTTTGAGGAGAGTGATGTCCCCACAAATTATCACATTAATAATGTTGTAAGCACGCAATCAGTTGTATGGTACTTGGGCACCCAAGTTGATAGAAACCTGACTTTTGACCACCACGTTGTCTCCGTTGTATTGGAAGGCTTTTTACATGGCCCACTTCATTATTAAAGGTATCTCATCCAGGGACAAGGAGGTCATAACATCCCTGTATTCTTCCTTTACAAGAGCCATTATTGAGTGCAATGCCCTTTTTGGCATGTGCCTCAGCAAAACACCCTGCCAAAAGAAAGACTACAACCATTTCTGACAAAAAAGGTCAAAGGATGAAGTTCACTTAGCTATCCAAACAGACTAAAAAGCTTCTTGCTTTCCTCTCTCTCTCACTGGCCCCTATAAATGTCATCACTGGCTTGCTTTCCAGGCTAAGAAAGATCCTGCCTTAAGAGACTTCCTCTACCTCAGAAATACTGGTTATATTTAAAACGCTCACTACAAAGACCACAGCCTTCACTGCAACATAAACAAGCCACTTTGTATGGACTGGTTCTTGACACAAAAGCCTTCAACTTCTGTAAAAAGCTCCTCTCGTGATCAATCTAGTTCAGCAACACAACAACTGGATGGATAGTCATAAATGTAGTCATTGGGTAAGTAGCATAGCCTTCATCAAAACAGATGGAAAATCCACATGCTAACTTTTCCCAGCTTGGATGGCTAAGATCTGATATTGGTTACTCAAGTCTACTTGCCCAAGAAGAGCGGCCTGTTTAACTAAGAATTCCATTTGCAAAAATATATTCAGTATAAATATTAAATCTCTCTCTCTTACACACACACACACACACACACACACACACACACACACACACAAAAGAAGACCCTACTTATAAAATAGGCAACCTCAGTAATCACATGACCCCTACTCACTGAATGAAATTGTCTGCAAGTCAAAATATCTGAAAAAAAAATCATAATAGAGATGGATTCATCCATGCAATTTCCCACCACCAAAAGGACCATCAATAAATCAACAAACAACTGCTCGGCAAAATGTAAATCAATAAGAAAACTATAAATTCTCAAAGATAATGCTACATACTGGTGTACACATATAACTTGTGTCAATCCCCAGGTTAATCCATACCAAAAGATTGTTTCAGAGCTTCAGCTATGTGCAATCAGCTTTCTCCTGAAAACCTGTTAACTCATTGATATTTGCCTTGCTGTAATTATAACTGTAAAAAAAAAAAAGTTTTTAAGTTTATTCTGTACCTCATTGATTCTCACTGTTACGAGATGTAATCTCTGCCATATTGTATGAGTACTATATCCATGATTTGCTGTCTCTTTCTCTCTCATGTATTGTATTATATTATTTTGTGTTATTTTTGAAGCTTTTCTCCCCGGGCCTCTGCTGAAAATGGACCTGTGTACAGTCAGACTTTCCCAGTAAACAAATGTAAAATAAAATAAATCAAAATAAACTGCCCTCCAATCTAAAGCTGTTTGACATTCAGACATTTTAATTTGTGCAGAAGTTATTCACAGACCAACAGTTTACTGAGCTGTAATGCTGACCTTCGCTTTTGAAAAAAAAACAAATTCCCAGACTTTGTCAATAGCTCAAAGTGTAGAGAGGATTATTTGTTATTTATTATGTATTTATTTATTTTTGGAAAACATCTTTAAAACTGTTAAATTGATTACACACCCGGAAATACAGAAAAGTTACTGTGGTATGTAAACCACAGACTGCTGCAAGAAATCAGTCACATTAGCACTCTATGCTTACGTCCAAACCGATGAATCATACCTGTCAATTCCAAAAGAAGTTGTTGTGTCTTTCGGCTTTTCCCGGTTAGGGGTCGCACAGCGGAACTCCAGTCCGCTAATGATTGGTAGTTGATTTTTACGTGCAGAGTTACCAGCCCTGACGCACAACCTTCAACGAAGGTACGCCCATTCACGCATGTCTCCACGCAGAAGACGCTGTAGAAGTAAAGTAGCTTAATAAGAAGGTTATTTGCAAGGTGACATGGCAGTTTATATTGGAAATAAGCAGATATATTAAAAAGGCTCTGTTTCTCATAATTATGCTGAAAAGTCTTCCAAGGTAAATACAACCTTCTAATTTAGTATGGAACCATGCCTCTCAACCTTAGAGCATGAAATCTGGACAAAGCGAAAAATAAAAGTGGGGGACAGGCCCAAAAATAGTTATGCATCACAGACACCATTGAAACAACTGTAGCTGCAAACATTATACATCACTTATAATCTTTCTATCCCATCATTGTCAGTTAAACATGATATGGCTCATTCAGTCCTGCCTTCTTTTGCAGCAAAAAAAAACATGCTTTGAAATGACAAATGCATTAAAAGTAATAAATAAAGCACATTGCATCAACATCCTGCAACTTCCTACCTGCAAGCAACCACAGAGCTTTCACGGAAACTAGGGCTGCTTATTTCCCTAGAATGACAGCTCTCCCTAATTAAGTCTAATGGTATACAATCTACCAGGATCTGGACTACCTGAAATTAAATTATGGCCTGTAAATTGAAAGTACACTTTGTTTAATTAAACTATATTTCTAAGCCCACTTACTATATTTTTTCAGTAACATCTCAATATCCATTTCCAAGTCACTTTACAAGACATTGGCAGTGGTAGGCTTGGCATCCTTCAGAACCCCCAGGCTCACGCTAATACTGCTAGCATTGTCCATTAAATGTAAATATCCATCCACTGTAAATGGCAAGAAGCTATATCTTAAAAAATCTACTTTTGGCATGCGTACCCAAGTATCAGGTTTTGAAACAAGGAAACATTCTCCACAGTCCATAAGTCTCCGTCTTTAATAATCATCTACTGTTGCAGCACTCCCAACACATAAGCACACATATACACACTAAAACCCCCAACATTTAAAAAAAATGCCATTGTGCCCACTTGATTTGCCAGTATTGATGATCCACCAAAGCTATGCTTACTGTTGTACCACATGTACCACTGCCTAGAACCCACCAATGAAAAAACAGTACTAGTTGCAAACAGTACTAGGTGCTTTTTTGTTTGTCTGAAAAAATAATACAACTTTATATGCTACAGTCCCACATAGTCAATCCACTACTGACCCATTAACCCTAGGCCGCTGTCTCATTCTTGCTCCCTGGAACTGCATTAGCTTGGATGACTACTTTTATTTCCGAAGCAAAAGATACAAATTGGAAGATGAGGCAAAAATCCAGACATTCTTTGAAAATCCATACAGTTAAGAGGTATGAGTTCATGTTCAATACAACACTCTCCCTGCCAGGAAAGCTGCAAGTTAATGTAAGTGTACTTTTAACGTACGATATATTTGTGAGCTAAATTGTTTGTGTTCAGTAGGTAGACTGATCATTGTTAGCCTCTTTGTGCATGCATCTCTCTCTCTCATGCACACATATACACACACACACACACACACACACACACACACACACACACACTCCTTCTACTTTCACGCACACAATTCTGCTTTCATGCATGCACTCACTCACTCTGTACTTACCTGTTAACACAAGTAAGTGCTGTCCCTTTCAAAGGCAATGGTGGCAAATCCATACACGAGTTCCTCTTCAGCGAGAACACACACTGATTGTTCAGCACAAAATAATGGTGTAAACACACTGACCCTTTTTTGGCACAAAAACAAAACTAGAAGGGTGCTTTGGTACATGCGCACACCGACATTAGCGTTACAGGTCACGGGAGCAAAAAACACAAAACAAAAAAGTGTTTTGGGGCATGTGTAGATTGATGTTGCAGTTAGAGGTTGAGGGCCGCATGTGGCCAGTGGGCTGCAGGTTGGACACGTCTGCTTTAGAGCATTCGCTATTGTAGTCATTAGATCATGTAGTATAGACACTTTTTTTTAATGCTTTTCCCCCTCCACCATGCCTGCCGACCATCTAATCTCCCCAGTGGGACTTGATCTCATGTTTCAAACACCTCTTGGAGGATTAGCTTACAGATAGCCATGAGGGTTGCTTGTGTCCTCACTGGTGTTTTTGCGATGATGGCATTTGTTTTTATAGGTTCATAGGTTCATACTAGGCTATCTGTCCTAGGGCATTTATAAGCCTAGCCAGAGTGTGGCTTTTGCCACCCATTTTAAATTAATTTTGCTATGCCCTTTTTCGAGGTTAGTATACTGCGCCTCTGTCTAACAATGACACAGAAGTGATACCCGGGGTAAACCTACGATCTCCCATCCACTCATCAAGATTCCTCTTGAAGAGAGTCACTGAGGGACTCTGCCTAACCTGGACTGGGATTTTATTCCAGAGTGAAGGGAGCCTCTGGGTTATGAATCTGTCCCTCCAGCATGTCCTGTTTATTTCAGTGCTGAGGTTCAAGTCTCTCGAGCGCATAGCTCGATGGGATTTGGATTTTCTGAGGTGCAGCATGTCCATTAATTCCGGGTTGGACATGGCTTTATACGTCAGGCACAGATTGCCTCTGAGCAGGCGGTATGCCACTGAGTAGAGCTGGAGTTTCTTTAACCGGGCAGCATATGGCATCTGTTTGAGCCCTTTGATCCTCTTGGTGAGGTACTTTTGGGGTCTTTCCAGTTGCTGCAGGTGTCTGGTAAGGTACATCCCAAAGGGGCATTGTACTCAATTATGAGCCTGATGAGGGATGAGTAAAGAGGCACGATGACCTCCCCTGATCTAGATGTGAATCCCTTCATGATTAGGTGGGCTATATAAAATGTTTTTCTAACCACTTTGGCCACGTGGTTGTCAAATGAGAGATTGCTATCAACTTGGGTCCCCAGGTCCCTAATTACTTCTTTTGTACTTAATGGATTACCACCTATGTGGTAATTTGTGGGCACTTTATTTTTGCCAAAGGGGATGACTATACACTTTTTGGTGTTTAGCTTGAGGCCATGGCTCTGGCACCAGTTGTCTGTTTCTATGAGGCCCTTTTGGAGGATGCTTGTGGTCGGCTGGAGAGTTGATTATGGTGCCCAGTTTGTAGTAATCTGCGAACTTGGTCAGCCACAGTCCTTCCGTGTTGGCCTGTACCTCCGAGAAATATATACCGAACAAGAGAGGTCCCAGGACTGAGCCTTGTGGGACGCCACTTGTAACTGGTTTGGAGTCTGACATGGCTCCAGCAATTCTAACCATGTGGGTTCTGTCCTTGAGCCAGTTTGCAGCCCATCTAGTGACACGGGTTTATATTTAAGCTGGTGAGCTTATCTATAATGCCCGAGTGGGGTATTGTATTGAAGGCTTTTGCGAGGTCCAGGTAGGCTGTGTGGACCACCTTCCCCTCGTCAATGGCCTTGGTGACTGTTTCAAAGAAATCGACCAGGTTTAAGAGGCAGTGTCTGCCCTTAAAGCCGAACTGGGTAGGATCCAGTGTCTGTAGGTCCCCAATATCTTTATTTATGAGGTCCATGATGATCCTTTCCATAGCTTTGCAGACCAAGCTATTCAGGCTTATGGGGCGATAGTTTCCAGGATCCGTTGAGGCACCACCTTTGTGGAGAGGGAGCACTGTTGCTGTACGCCACTCTTTGGGTACATATCCTGTAGTAAGGCTGAGATTGAACAGTAGTTTTATGTTTGGGTTTAGCTCTTCTTGGAGTTAATGTAGGACGCAGCCGGGACACAGTCTGGTCCCATTGATGCTGTGTTTTTTGCTTTGTAGAGGGCGACTCTTACCTGAGCATCTGAGATGTCAGGGGGACAGCACTCTGCTGGGATAGATATTTGCCCTTTTGGTGTGGGGGGGGGGGGAGAAGTTTGCGCTGAATCTGTCAGCTAGGATGTTGGCAATGTCTGTGGGTTTGGTGTATTTTTTGTCATTTTGGACTAATTCTGAGCATATCTGGGAATTCCCACCCAGGTTCGTAACATAACTAAAGAAAGCCTTGTTATTATCCTTAGTATCCTGTGCAATTTTTCTCTCGAAGCTGGCCTTAGAAGATTTTGAGTGCCTGTAGTTTTTTGCTAATACTGATCAGAGATGCCTTCCTTTTTGGGATTTTGCTCTATCATGTAGTAGCTTCCTCCTTCTATTGTATAGTTTGTTTATGGCTGGGGTCCACCAGACAGGATGTCAGCCTTTGGAGGATTGGGTCTTGGTTTTATTTGGGATTGCATGATCCATGCATTCCTGAAGGTGTTCATAGAATGCGTTTATAAAGGATTCTGCGGTCTGGGCCGTATTTTCCACAGGCCCGGGGGCTTTGAAGGATTCCACCTTGGTTTTGAGGAGTGTGAAATTTGCTTTAGAGAAGTTTTTCACTGTGGTTTTCTGGGCAGGGGGTGGGGTCGGGATGGGAATATCCAGTGAGATTAGTTTATGGTCTGATCTTACCAGTGAGGGATACACTTCTGGTGTGGAGCAGTGTGTCCCCATGTTGGTGATGATCAGGTCCAGTATGTTTTCCCCTCTTGTGGGAGTGGTAACGAGTTGTTCCATAGCATTTGAGTTTATAAATTCTAGGAACCTTTGGGCTAGGGTGTTGGAGCTAGAGTAATGCTCCCAGTCTATGTTTGGGTAGTTGAAGTCGCCCAATATAGTGGTGTTTGGAGAGACCTTCATATTTTCCAGTGTTCTCAGGAAGGCCGAGTGGGGTTCCTGGGTTTGGGAGGGTGGTCTGTAGCAGGCTATAAACTGGAAGGCAGTTTTACCCACTGTTAGTTGCACATGGATAGTCTCTGATGCTTCATGCTGTGCCACCAACCTGGAGGTGTGGGTATCTTTGGCGAATATTGATACTCCCCTCCTTTTGTGGTTCGGTCCAAGTTTTGGGGCCGAAAAGCATGGTATGAGGTATAACCTGGTAGTGCTGGGGTGCTCTCAGGAGCCTTGAACCAGGTTTCTGTTACTGCACAGATATCAATGTTCTCCATGCTAAGGAGAGTTTCGAGTGCATGCATCTTGAGGTTTAGACTTCTGGTGTTGAGTAGCATTACTCTTAGATTCTTATCCCTTGTGATACCTATGGAGGTGGGTTTGTCTTTTGAGCCTTGCCTAAAAAAGGCACTATGGGGGTAGCAAGAGCCTTTATGGCCTAACTCCTTTCCTTATATGTTCATAGGTGTTTACTAGGCTAACGACCACAAGAGCCTTTTTATGCCTAGCCATGCATCCCAAATCTCTGACTAGTTCTGATACTGTTGATAAGTGCAAGCATGGGCCTGAGAGATGAACCATTTACAGGTTGCCTGTTTGCATCAGAGGCATAGGTGCCAAACCAGGGATGAATTTCCTGTTTTACATCCAATTGTCCAAGTTGCAGTTGAATTGGATTAAGGAGGAACTTTGCTTCACATGGATGGGAAGTCTGTTCCATAGATGGGGGTAGTCTCTGGGATACATGCATATCTCTCCAGTAGGTCCTATTTATATCACAGGCAAGGTTCAAGTCTTTAGAATGGGTAATTCTGGTATTTGTTTTGTGGCTGTGCAGAAGGTCCATCAGAGTGAGGTCTGACAATGCCCTGTATGTCAGGCATAGATCTCCCCTCAAAAGCCTGTAGGAGACAGACTACATGGATAGGGCCTTGAGGCATTGTGCATAGGACACATTACTTATGCCCTGTATTCTTTTAGTGAGATATCTCTATGGACGTTCCAGTTGTTGGCTATGCCTGGTTTGGTACATACCAAAGGGGACATTGTACTCCATGACAGGTCTGATGAATGCCAAAAACAGTGGAACAATGACTTCCTTGGACTTGAGAGGCCATACCTTTTATAAGTTATGCAACATAGAATGATTTCCTCACCACTGTAGATACGTGATGATCAAAGGCTAGATTACGGTCTGTGTGTGTCCCCAAGTCCCTGACTACTGGGTCAGCTCTAAGGGATGTGTTGTCAATATGATAGTTACCAGGGATGGATGACTTCCCAAAGGATACTATTATGGATTTCTTGGCATTTAGTTTTAGTCCATGACTCTAACACCAGTTTGTCTGTGTCAGCCCCTCCTGGAGAACATTTGTGTCAGTGTGAGATTCAATGACAACTCCTAATTTGCAATCCTCTGCAGATTTAGTCAACCACTGACATTGGCCTTGAGTTCTGAGAAGTAAATAAAAAGGAGCGGTCCAAGGACTGATCCCTTGGTGGAGGGATGTGACTTACATCACCACAGGAGCCACCGTGCCTTCTCTTGTGCAGAGCAGACTGTTTTGAGCTTGCTTGACGAAGGCTACTACCAGTCGCTTGTTAAACCACATGCAGACTTCCCAGTTCATGGAACTGTCTCCTTCCTTGACTGGCTCTGCCCTTCCGAATAGGCACATCATCATCTCTGCCATTTCTGTGAAGCAGCTGACCTGCTAAATGAACTCTGGTCACCAGCGTCATAGGGCTTTATCACTCTATGCTACCAGGTTCTAATACCATTGTATTCTTCTCATGGACATGGCGGAGCTAGTGCTTGTTATTATCAACTAATGTGTACACGACATGTAACCAGTCATTAATGAAATTGCAGGACATACAGAAGCTTATATTTGGGCATGCGGGAGTATTGCCACATGCACATATCTTTGGGTGAGTGTGACAATTGCCATTTGACCTAATGACATGTCTTTGGGATATGGGGGTGGACTGGAAACACTAATAAAATTGTCCCAGGCAAAGGGAGAATATGCAGGCTCTTTGCAAATTCAACTGGCCAAGTGATTTGCTGGGGCAAAGCGAAGTCCTGCATTACTATGCCAAAAACTGATCATTAGGCAGAAAAATGTATCCATTCCATCCTTATGCAGTCATTGTATGTACATGCTTACTTTCAGCAATTGATTAAGGGTTGCTTACAACATGATTAAATGTGTTGTCTGCTTATGTGGGATGTTCTTGGTGTTTCACTGTTGCAGTCATCACACTTGGGTTGTCTGCCTGCGGTTAGCCCGCAGTCGGCCCGAATACCAGAGTCTTGGGATTTCTGCGTCAGATGCTGTCACCTCTTCCATGGCGTCAGGTCATCAGAGGTATAAAACATGCAGCCGATGCCAGTACATCAGCTTTTCTTGCCAAGCGGAGCCCGAATCAGAAGCAGTTTGCAAGTGCCGGTCGGCCGCTACCTGAAATTTTCATTTTTCGAGTTTCAAACCTGAAGTCTTCTAAAGCTAAGTACCCCGTTGGGGATCCTATTTTCTTGCTCTAACCGATGTCAGAAAAAGTTATCAATTGTCTTGCCTGTGGAAAGCAAATACGTCAGAGATTTTCATTCTTACTACTTCACCTGTTTAGGCACAGACCACGACGTTCCTCGCTGTAGGTTTTGTGCCCTGTTCAATGCCCAAACTATTTGTCGGGCTGTCTTTGTCGCTAAATTATTTCGCGCTCATTCTCTGTATTCCGAAATGACTTTGATAAGCCAGTCAACTACCAATCTTCCAAAAAAAGTAAGGATAAAGACAGATTGTATAGGTCCAAAACTGCCGATGATGCTTCTGTTAAGCTAGTCACCAGTCCGCTGGTACTCAGGCGCTTTTGCAGTCCCTGATACCCGCTTCTACAGATTCACAGGCCTCTACTGAGACCCATTCAGTATGCCGCAAGATGCTTCTTCATCAATGGAACCTGCTGATGTCTCTACCTGGGATGGGTCTGGAGCCGCTGTGCGGGCTCCAGCTTCTGAGGGTATATTCAGACCTTCCGATGTTCGTATTAAACAGACTACTTAGTTTCTGACTAAAACTACCAAATTTCTCAGGCCCAGACTTCGCACTACGCCTAGGAAACCAACAAAGTGCATTCTCAAGCGCCCATGCCTCAGAAACAAATGCTTAGAATGGTGGAAGACCTTATTACTTTAATTAGGGGAAGCCAGCCTTCCCCCTCTAAAAGACAAAGGATTGATTTTCTTTCTGATTCTACAGATCAAGAGTCCGATGACTCTGGCCCCTCTGATTACCAGGGCATACACTTATCTATCTGTGAGGATTCAGATGCAGAGGATTCCATTCCGTCTGCCCCCCCCCCCCCCAGAGGGCTTTTCTTTCAGTGAAACCCTGCATACCCTCACAGAGCATTTCCGCTGGGAGTGCCTGGACTACCCACAGTCCAAAAAGATTCAGGGAATTTTTAGACTTGCCTCGGCACAGGCCTATAGCTATCCCCCCGATGTCCTTCAAGGATGCATCTGCAGTCCTTACAAATGGGTTGTCCTGTCGTCAGGCAGCCCTTCGGTCAGCCGGATTCCAAAGTCTGGGTCTGGCTTCGGCTGGTGTCGCACTTCACCCGACGTCATCGCTGCAGTTTTTCGGGTATAAAGGCATCAGCCGACGCCATTTTCCTCAGTCTTTCTTGCCGCGTGGCGCCCGAAGCAGAAGCTGTTCGCAAGTGCCGGTCGGTCAGATCCAGAGATTACTACTACCGAATACTACTTCGAAGACTTCTAAAAAGCTAAGTACCCCGTTGGGGACTCTTTCTTGCCTCAGCTGATGTCAGAGAAAGTGAATAACTGTTTATCTTGTGGGAAACAAATACCTCAAAGATTTCCACTCCTACTGCATACATTGTTTAGGCCCAGACCACGACGTAGCATCTTGTCTAGCCTGTGCTTCTTTTAACCGACGGACGCTTAGACGTCGGTCGGAGTTTGCTGAACAGATTTTTGGCTCTGATTTTGCCTATATTATGCCGTCGGATCCTCCGACAATGCAAATTACCAAAAAACGCAAAGAAAAGGACCGACACTCGCGGTCCGCGGTTTCGGCCAAAACTGCGATTAAGCAAACCACTAGTGTCTCTGTTTCGGCCGAAACCGAGCAAGCGGTTCTTTCTTCAGCCGAAACCATGCCTTCTACCGAGGCCTCCTCTAACCTGGTAGAATCGGCTTCTGAAATCCAACTTTCTGTTGCGGTTTCTCAGGAATTATCAGACACTATTCCCCTGGATATTTCTACCCCTGCACGTGGAGCTGCTAGGCCTCCTGCAGCCATGTCTATTAAGGCCTTTGCCAGGGCTAAAGCAGCCAAAGCTTCAAAATCGGTGCCTGCCAAACCCCCCTCACACAGGCCCAGCACCAGTTCCCATATGCTTTATTTGGCTGAGGATCTCATTTCTTTAATTCGTGGATCCCAGCCTCATCCAGACAGGACCTCTCGCCCACCTCCAGAAAAGAGGCCTAGAGCAGAGCCCCCTGAGCCAGTATCCACAGATGATTCCTCTGATGACTCAGAACATACAGACCCTCCTCAGGCTCCTTATTCCCCTTACGAAGACTCTGATGCTGAAGAGTCCATTCCTTCAGCCTCTCCACCTGAGGAATTTTCCTTTGGGGAAACCTTGCATGCTATGAGGGAACAATTTCAGTGGCAGGGCCAAGATTTCTCAGACTCCAGAAAAAGGCTTGGAACCTTTCTACATTTGCCACAACATAGGCCTTTAGCTATACCTCCAGTTCTTTCTGTTGTAGATGATGCATTTAATGATGCTTGCACTGCTCCTGATTCATTACCTCCGGCTCCTGCTAAGCCCGATAGGTTCTACAGGGTCCTGGACACTCATCACCATTTATACAAGGCTCCTTTTGCAGATCCAGAGACTATCTCCCAGGGCCCTAAAGCTGTAGCAGCTACTTCTACTAAAACCCCTCCCTCTGAAAGGGAATCCAGGTCCTTAGAGATGGGGTAAAAAGTTTACACCTCTGCTACTTTGTCAGCTAGGGCTTTGAACTGCCAATTTCATATGATTCAATATCAAGAGTTTATGCTTGTCCAGTTAACTAAAAAACTGTCCTCTGAAGAATCTTTAGATAAAAAATATGTTCAGGATATGGTACATAACATACAGCAGGTTAGTAACCATTCTTTAAAATGTGGCTATGATGCACTGGAGGCTTCCTTTAGATCAGCCATGACTGGCACAGTTATCAGGAGACATGCATGGTTGAAAGAACAGGCATTACCAGACCATGTCAAATCAAAGCTTTTGGATGCACCCATGGACAAGGTCAATTTATTTGGTTCCCCTGCACAGCAGGTACTAAAAAAGATGGAAGAGAAGGCGAAATCTGTACAAACAGTGAAAGATTTCTTACAGGTTCAACCTCCAAGGTTTAGCAGGAACTGGCCCTCCAAGAATTGGTCCTTTCCGAACTCCTCTAAGACACAGAGAGGCAGGAATAGGCGTTCTAGAGGCAGAAACCAATCCAGGGGTGCCTACAGGGGACGCCAGTGGCAAGGTAACAACCAGCGAGGCACGGACGCAGCCACCACCACCACTACAACAACACAATCACAGTGACTTGGCTGTGGCACCGCCTACCAGGGAACAACTAGAAGCACCCTTAGGCGGAAAGCTAATCTTATTTTCAAAGAACTGGCATTGCATCACAAGGGAAAAATGGATTTTGCAAACTATAGACCAAGGTTACAGGTTCCATTTCCATACTCTACCAGGAAAGAGAGGAATGCCAAACCTACCACCTACTCAAAGGGCAGAAGCTCTAAAGCAAATATCTCAACTATTAAGAATGAGAGCTGTGGAAAAGGTACCATCTATGGAGCAAGGAAAGGGATTTTACTCCAGACTCTTCCTGGTACCAAGAAAAGAGAACAAATGGAGGCCTATTCCAGACCTGTCCGCTTTAAACACATTCCTCATTGTTCAAAAATTCAAAATGCTGACCCTACAGCAGCTTCTTCCCATGCTGGGCAAGGAGTCTTGGCTGGTAACTCTAGATCTCAAGGAGGCATACCTGCACGTCCCCATACGACCAATTTGCAGAAGATACCTCAGATTTCTTGCAGGATCAGAGCATTATCAATTCTCAGCATTGCCCTTTGGCTTATCTACTGCCCAGAGTGTTCACGAAATGCCTGGCATCAGTAATTGCTCATTGCAGACTTCAGGGGATCCAAATTTATCCCTACCTGGACGACTGCCTGATACAAGCGGACAACAAAGGCAAGCTAACAGAAGACTTACAAAGAGTCATTTACCTGCTGCAAGCCCTGGGATATACAGTCAATATAAAAAAGTCAAGGCTGATTCCATCCCAAAGAATAACCTTTCTGGGTGCAGAGCTGGACACATCAAAACAAATGGCATTCCTAACTGCAGAAAAGAAAGAGCAACTACCTCTCTACTTCTTGGCATTAACAAAGCAAAACCATCTAACTGCAAGAAAAGTACTACAAGCCCTAGGCTTCATGGCATCCTGCATAATTCTGGTCCCTCATGCCAGACTGCATATGAGAAAGCTACAGTGGTACCTAAAGAATTTGTGGTCCCAACACAAGCACAGCCTAGAAACCAAAATTCCAATAATCCCATGCCTGAAGCAAGAGTTCCTATGGTGGGCTCAGGCCTGTCAATCAAACACAGGATTGCCCTTCTGCAACAGTCAACCAAGCCAAACCATCACGACAGATGCCTCAGACCTCGGTTGGGGGGCACACATGCTGGGCAAGTGCATACAAGGCTTATGGACTCAAGACCAGCTGTGCCTGCACATAAATCTAAAGGAAATGCTGGCAGTAAAATTGGCAATCCAGTCATTCAGACCATTTCTCCAAGAAGGTCAGTTGATAAGGACAGACAACACCACAGTTATGTGGTACATCAACAAACAGGGAGGCACACATTCATATCCTCTATGCCGGCTGGCACTGGACCTATGGGATGTGGCTCTGAGCTACAACATTCAGTTACAAGCAATTTTTGTACCGGGAAAAGAAAACATTCTAGCAGACATATTAAGCAGAACTACCACAGATGCCCACGAATGGATGCTGCATCCGGACATCTTCAAAGCCATCGCAAGAGAATGGGGATTACCACAAATAGACTTATTTGCATCCCCACTCAATCACCAGCTAAAGAAATTCTGCACAAGGGCGTACCACCCACTTGCTTGGAAGGTGGACTCCCTATCTTTCAGTTGGAAAAACCTGACAACATACGCATTCCCACCACTTCCTTTGATGCACAAGGTGCTTTTGAAGATCAAAGAGGAACGTCCAAGGATCATTCTGATAGCTCCAGACTGGCCAAGACAACATTGGTACCCATTGCTGAGGAGCATGTCTCAGGAACAAATATGGACACTACCCCTGATCCCATTACTGTTAACACAGAACAACTACAACATCCTGCATCCAAACCTGAAAACTCTGCAGCTAACTGCCTGGAACATTACAAAAGAGCAATTAACCCAGATTTATCCCAAAGGGTTAAAGACATAATCCTGGAGGCTCGTAGACCTTCAACAAGAAAGAATTATGCAGCAAAATGGAAAAGATATCTCATTTGGAGTACTGCAAAGGGAAAAGATGTGACACTGGTAAACATAGCCAACATCCTGGAGTACTTGGCAGAGCTCTTCCATACAGGCCTGTCCTATTCTTCCATCAAGATACATGCATCAGCTATTTCAGCAGAATACAGCTTGGATCCTCCTGTCTTCTCTCATCCTCTGCTCAGACAGTTTCTGAGAGGAATTAAAAATGTAAAACCTCCCAGGAAACCACCATTGCCAGCATGGGACTTGAACTTTGTGCTAGAAAATTGACACTTCCCCTTCGAACCAGCAGCAACAGCAGAATTACAATACTTATCCTGGAAGACTGCTTTCCTGCTGGCAATAACTTCAGCAAGAAGGGTCTCTGAACTACAGGCATTAATGGCAGTACAACCCTTCCTGATCTTCCATCAAGATAGTGTCCATGAGAACAAATCCTACATTTATGCCTAAGGTGGTATCCAGAGTGTCTTTAAATCAGGCTATCCACCTACCTACATTCTTCCCCAACCCACAGAACAGGGGAGAAAGACTCTTGCATACCTTGGATGTACATAGACAATTACGCTACTACCTGGACAGGACCAAGTCCAATAGAAAAACTGACCAGCTTCTGGTAGCATATGCAACAGGAAAGGAAGGAAAACCAATTTCAAAACAGACAATCTCCAAATGGATAGGAAATTGCATTAGATTTTGTTACTCCTACCATGGAAAGAAAACTCCAGAGAACATCAGGCCTCACTCCACAAGGGCTACAGCCACTACCACAGCTTTCTTACGAGGAGTGGCTACCAGGACATTATAGAGGCTGCTACTTGGACCTCCGTGCATACATTTGCCAAGCATTACAATTTACCTTTGTACTCTAGATCCCGAGCAGGTTTTGCCACTGCTGTTTTGCAAGGGATCCTAACTACACCATAACCTCTCCTTTTTTCCTCCTCCCCTAGTTTAGCTATGGTATTCTACCCATTTGTAAGGACCGCAGATGCATCCTTGAAGGACATAGTACAGTTTTGTACCTACCATAAATGTAGATGTCCAAATGCATCTGCAGTCAGGATTACCCACCCACCTTCCCCTCTGTGGTACTCCTAGGGTATTTGCCATCCTTCAGCTAGCTTGGGGGGGATCTATTATGGTGTATTTGTTTGTATATATGTACATACATGCTTATTTTATGTGTTTTCTCTCTACTATTTGGAAACATTGGCATTTATCCAAATTTAGCCATCCAAGAGGGCACCTGGCATCTGGGGCAAGAAACACTGAGGAAAATGGCGTCGGCTGATGCCTTTATACCCGAAAAACTGCAGCGATGACGTCGGGTGAAGTGCAACACCAGCCGAAGCCAGACCCAGACTTTGGAATCCGGCCGACCGAAGGGCTGCCTGACGACAGGACAACCCATTTGTAAGGACTGCAGATGCATTCCTATCGGACATCTACATTTATGGTAGGTACAAAACTGTACTTTCTGGAAATTGTAGATGTCTTCATGGAATCTAGTCTTACCCCTGATACTTTGCCACCAGAGCCTAGGAAGCCTGACAGGTACTACAGAGTACCTGACTCTCTCAAATTTCTATTTTAAAATCCCACTGCGGATCCATAGACCATTTCCTAAGGACCTAAAGGTATTAAGTCTTCTACAGCTAAAAACCCTACCCCTTAGGACAGGGATTCTAGGGCTTTAGACAGATGGGGAAGAAGGTATATACCTCTGCAACTCTTGCCATCATGGCTTTACATTGCCAGTTTCACATGTTGAAGTACCAGTAGCATATTATGGAAGTAATTAAACAAAACATGTTGTTGATTCCTGATTGTGCAGTAAATCACAGGTTGGGAGGGTGGCCTAATGGTCAAGTTGTTTGCCTTACAAACACAAGGTACAGGGTTTGAGTCTCACAAGGGGTAATTGGCTAGGCTTAAAATGGCTCGCAAGGGCAGTTAGCCTAGTACTAATCTATGATAATGTCTATGATATGAAAAATTTACAAGAGTTAATGCATTCTGCAAGCCAAGTTGGTAAACATACTTTGCAGTGTGGTTTTGATGCCTTAGAGGCATCTTGCAGGGCTGCTGTCACTGGGCCTGTTCTGAGAAGGTATGCTTGGCTGAAGGAACAAATCTTGCCAGACCATGTCAAAGCAAAATTACTAGATGCTCCTTTAAACCAAGAATGTTTGTTTGGCACAAAAGCAGAAGTTCTTAAAAAGATGGAGGAAAAAGCTAAATCTATGCAAACTGTTAACAATTTCCTACAGGTACAGCCACCTAGGTTCAGTAGGCATTGGCCATCTAAAAACTGGTCCTTTCCAGTCCTTCCCAGACCTTCTCAGTCCAAACCCAGGGGCAACAGACCACCACAAATACAGTCTCGGGTATGCACAAATCTTAACAATGGAGCACTCCCACCTCAAAAACAGGGAGTGGTAAGCCACCTGCTTATGGAAAAAGTTCACAGTGACTTGTCCTTCATCCTTCCCAAGTGCTTGCACTCCTAGGAGGAAAACTCGCCCTGCATGCAAAAAATTGGGAGTATATTACCCAGGACAGATGGGTCTTAAAGATTGTATCCCAGGGATACAGATTCTACGTCCACTCACTGCCAACCCCAAGCGGATTGCCAGACCTTCTCCCAAACCAGTGGGCAGAGGCCCAAAAGCAAGTACACTCTCTTCTCAGTATCAGAGCTATTCAACCTGTTCCAACAGAGCAAAGGGGAAATAGGGTTTCTACTCCAAACTGTTTCTGGTGCCCAGAAAAGAAAACTCTTGGCGCCCTCTCCTGGATCTGTCAGTTCTTAACACCTTCCTGGTGGTACCAAAATACAAAATGCTTACACTAAAACAGCTGCTTCCTATGCTAGCCAAGGACTCCTGGCTGGTCACCCTAGACTTAAAAGGAGCTTATCTGCACATCCCCATAAGAGAATCTTGCAGGAAATATATACATTTCAGGGCAGGCTCTATGCACTATCAGTTCTCTGCACTTCACTTTGTGAATACCCTGGGTTCAGTAGATAAGCCAAAGTGCCTGGCTCCAGCCATTGCATACTGCAGGCAGAGAACAATTCAAATTTACCCATACTTGGACGATTGCCTGATTCAGGCGGACAGTCAGGAATTGCTACTTCAAAACCTAACATTTGTAAAGAGACTCCTAACTTCTCTGGGGTATACCATCAGCAAAAAGAAATCACATCTGGTACCCAGCCCAAAATTTATATTCCTGGGAGCAAGTTTGGACACAACTTCCCAGATGGAATTCATAACACCAGAAAAGCAGGTTTATTTGACAAACTACTTCAAAGTACTGACCACTCAAACCCAGCTGTCTGCAAGAAAAATACTACAAGCCCTAGGGTTCTTGGCCTCATGCATTCTCCTAATTCCATATGCAAGACTGCATATGAGGAAACTTCACTGGTATTTAAAAAGTCTCTGGTGTCTACATTCTCAGGACCTGGAAACAGTGATTCCTGTCATTCCTTGCCTAAGGACAGTGTTCCTTTGGTGGGCAGAGGCCTCCTACCACAACGAGGGACTCCCTTTCACTCAACCCCCGCAGCCCAAAACCCTTACAACGGACGCATCAGACTATGCATGGGGGGCTCACATGGCAGGCAAATGGAGCCCAGGACAAATGCACCTGCATATCAATCAAAAAGAAATGTTAGCTATACAGAATGCTCTGACAGCCTTCAAATACCTTATCCTTCCAGGACAACTGTTGATCAAGAAAGACACCGCCATTATGTGGTACATAAGCAGGGGGGGACTCATTCCTACCCACTCTGCATGTTAGCCATGGCTCTGTGGAACACAGCCTTAAGCAATCAAGTGCACCTGCAAGCTCAATTCCTGCAAGGCAAACAAAATTCACTGGCAGACTTAAGCAGAAATCAAATGGACCCATATGAGTTGAAACTGGAACCCAACTCATTCAAGCTTCTAATCCACAGGTGGGGGATACCAGAGGTGTACCTCTTTGCTTCCCCCCCAAAACCATCAATTGAGCACATTTTGCACCAGAACTCCCCACAGCCAAGCATGGAAAGTAGATGCCCTATCCTTTACATAGGAAAACCTTTCAATCTATGCCTTTCCCCCTCTGCCCCTCCTTTCGATCTCGAAAATACTACTTAAGATCAAACAGGACAGGCCAAGGGCAATCCTGATTGCACCAGACTGGCCATGCCAGCACTGGTACCCACTTTTACGTCTGACAGTAGTGCCACCCTGGCACCTGCATCAAACCCCCTCTCTGCTGTCCCAGCAGGAGGGCCAGATTTTGCATCCTCAGCTGCAAACCAGGTGTTGGATGGTCATCCCTGAGGCCAGGAGGCCTAGTACTAGGAAATTCTATTTAGAAAAGTGGAAAAGATACTGTTCTTGCAGCCAGTCTCAGGGAAAGGACACAACAGTGCCCTCCTTGCCTCAAATCCTAAATTATCTAGCAGAGCTGCTCCACAACGGCCTATCCTTCTCTTCAATTAAGATTCATGCCTCTGCCATCTCAGCTTATTACAATACTGAGCCCACCCCTCTTCTCTCACCCTCTGGTCAAACAGTTCCTGAGAGGAGCTAACAATTTAAGAACCCCGAGGAGAGCTCCCACTCTGTACTAGAGAAGCTCACACTTCCCCCTTTCGAGACTGCTGCTACAGCAGAGTTAAAATTCCTTTCTTGGAAAACAGCCTTACTTCCAGCCATCACTTCAGAAAGAAGAGTGTATGAGTTGCAGGTTCTTATGGCTGTGGAACCCTTCATTATCTTCCATGTGGACAGGGTTTCCCTCAGGACTAACCTATAATTTATGCCCAAGGTGGTATCCAGTGTAGCTTTAGACCAGTCCATCCATTTACCAACCTACATTCCTAATCCTCAGAATAAAGGAGAAAGGATCCTGCACTCCTTAGACGTGCACAGACAGCTTAGGTTCTACCTTGACAGGACTAAACCTTTCAGAAAATCTGACCAGCTGCTAGTTAGCTTTGCTACAGGGGCAGAGGGCAAGGCCATTTCAAATCAAACCATCTCCAAATGGATAGCACAGTGCATCCATTTCTGCTACAGACACCCTGGAGAACCTACCACACAGGGGATCAGAACCCCATTCCACTAGGGCTGCCTCTGCCTCTACAGCATTTCTCATGTCCCTACCAGGGACATTCTGGAAGCTGCAACCTGGAGATGTTCTTCGGGTTTCACTGTTGCAGTCATCACATTTGGGTTATCTGCTTGCAGTAGCCCTCAGTCGGCCTGATTAACAAAGTCTTGGGTCCTGCGTCATTTGCTGTCCCTTATGTGATGTCAGGTCGCCAGGGGTATAAAACATGCAGCTGATGCCATTACATCAGTCTTTCTTGCCGTGCGGTGCCCGAAGCACAAGCAGTTCGCAAGTGCCGGTCGGCCGACTCCTGAAATTTTCGATTTAGAGTTTCAGAACCAAAGTCTTCAACTAAAAGCTAAGTACCCCATTGGGGAAACTTTTTCTTGCTCTAAACCGATGTCAGTAAAAGTAAATAATTGCATTACTTGTGGAAAGCAAATACCTCAAAGATTTTCATTTGTACTGTATTCCTTGCCTAGGCCCTGACTACGACGTACCTCACTGTCTGTTTTGTGCCTTACTTAAACCACAAACTATCCATTGTCTGTATATTTTCGCTTCTAAATATTTTGACGCTCTGTTCAATTATGTCTTCGGTAAGCCATCCGACTACTGACATTCCGAAAAAATACAAAGATAAAGACAGGGACATGCCACCTAGGTCCAAAGCTGCCGACGACGCTTCTCCTAAGCCATTCGCCAGTTTGCCGGTACTCAGTGAGGTGCTTTCGCACCCTCTGATACCCGCTACTTCAGATTAGCAAGCCTCTACTGAGACCCATTCGGAGTCCGGTATGCCATGAGATGCTTCAACTGTGGAACCTGTGGATGTCTCTACCTTGCATGGGTCCGGAGCTGCTGTGCAAGCACCAGCTTCTGAGCGTGTATTCAGGCCTACTGACTTTGTATTAAACCGACACCATCTTCTTCAAGGCCTAAAACCCGAACCATGCCTACAAAACTGACACCCAGACTGCATGGTCAGGCCTCTATGCCTAAAAAACAAATAAGAATGGCTGAAGACCTTATTACTTTAATCAGGGTAAGCCAGCCTTCCCCCCTCTAAGAGACCTAGGACTGAGTTTGCTTATGATACTTCTGACCAGGATTCTGAATTTTCTGTTTCCTCTGATGACCAGGATTTACCCTGATCTACCTATGATGATTCTGATGCTGAGGACATTATTCCCTCTGCTTCTCCCCCAGAGGATTTCTCTTTTGGTGAAACCTTGCATACTCTCGGGGAGCATTTTCGTTGGGAAAGTCAGAATTTCTCTGATTCTAAAAAGAGGCTTAGGGATTTCTTACTACTGCCCCAGCACAGGCCTTTAGCCATACCTCCTGTTCTGGACATTGTTGACTATGCCTTTTCGGAATCTAGCTTGGCCCCCTGACTCTCTACCTCCTGCTCCCAGAAAACCTGATAGATATTACAGGGTCCCTGACTCTCACAAGTTCCTTTTTAAAATTCCTACTGCGGATCTTGAGACCATTTCACAGGGACCAAAGGGCATTTAAAGCTACTACTGCCGAAAATCATACCCCCTCTGATAGAGACTCCAGGGCACTGGATAGATGGGGTGAGAAGGTATACACTTCTGCAACTTTGGCCATTAGGGCTTTAAACTGACAGTTTCATATGTTAAAGTATCAGCAGCATATTATTGGATTGCTTAAACAGAAAATTGTGTTGATTCCTGATTGTGCTGAAAATAGGAATTTACAGGACTTACTGCATTCAGCTGAACAAGTTGGAAAACATACTTTGCAATGTGGTTTTGACTCACTAGAGGCATCCTGCAGGGCTGCTGTAACTGGGTCTGTACTTAGAAGGCATGCTTGGCTTAAGGAGCAATCCTTGCCATATCATGTTAAAGCGAAATTACTGGATGCTCCCTTAAACCAGGACCGCCTGTTTGGCAACAAGGCAGAAGAAGATCTTAAAAAGATGAAGGAAAAAGCTAAATCTGTGCAAACTGTTAAAGATTTTTTACAAATACAGCCTCCAAGATTTAGTAGGCATTGGCATTCCAAGAATTGGTCCTTTCCTGCCTCTTCCAGACCTTCTCAGTCCAAACCCAGATCCAGCAGAGCTCCCAGGGTTCAGTCCCAGGGTACGCACAGGACGAAGCAGTGGGGGGGGGGGGGGCCTCCACTTCCAAATCTGAGAGTAATAAAACTCCCCCTGTGGTAAACTGTCTCAGTGAGTTCTTTTTAAAACTTCCAAGCACTTCTCAACTGTCTGCCCCTTTGGGGGGAAGGATTGCTCTTCATGCAAAGAACTGGGAACTCATTACCAGGACAAATGGGTTTTAAATAGTGTCCCAGGTATACAGATTTCACTTCCACACATTACTAACACCAAGCGGATGGCCAGATCTACCCCCAAATCATTGGGCAGAGGCCCAAAAGCAAGTACTTTCTCTCTTAAGCATGAGGGCTATTCAGTTGGTACCAGAAGAGGAAAAGGGACAAGGTTTCTACTCGAGACTTTTCCTGGTACCCAGAAAAGACAGTTCATGGCATCTTATCCTAGACCTGTCTACTCTAAACACCTTTTTGGTGATTCCAAAATTCAAGATGCTGATTCTTCACCGGTTGCTGCCTATGCTAGGCAAAGAAGCCTGGTTGGCAACAGTAGATTTAAAGGAAGCATACCTGCACATCCCAATCAGGGGAATCTTGCAGAAGATACCTACGCTTCAAAGCAGGATACATGCACGATCAGTTCTCTGCACTGACCTTTAGCTTATCTACTGCGCCCAGGGTATTCACAAAGTGCCTAGCTCCGGTCATTGCATTTTGAAGGCAAAGAAATATTCAAATATACCCATACCTGGACGATTGTCTAATTCAGGCAGAAAGCCAGGACATACTTTTGAATCATCTGGCCTTTGTACAAAGGGTGCTAACTTGTCTGGGGTACACCATAAACGAAAAGAAATCACACCTGGTACTATGTCAAATTATATTCCTGGGAGCAAGCTTGAATGCAGCTTCCCATATGGCTTTCCTCATGCCTAAGAAACAAATTAGACAACCTACTTCAAACAAGTGGCCACAAAAACCCTGCTATCTGCAAGGCAAATACTACAAGCCTTGGGGTTCATGGCCTCCAGCAGTCTTCTAATTCCATATGCAAGACTGCATATGAAGAAATTACAATGGTATCTAATCCCTGGGGGATTACCATACCCCAGGGATTACCTCAGTGTCACTGCTCGACAGAGGCACAGCAAAATAATGGGTATAGTTCCCCATACTAAAGGGGTGGCGTAAGCCACAAAACGATGGGCTAGGCTTGTAAATGCCCTCGGGCAGATAGCCTAGTATGAACCTATGAACCTAAAAGCCTATGGTGTCAACATTCTCAGGATCTAGAAGCAATGATTCCTATCATACCTTGCCTACACCTAGAGTTTCTTTGGTGGGCAGAGGCCTGCCACCAAAACAAGGGACTGCCATTCACACTACCCCCTGTCGCCCAAACCCTAACAGACTCATCAGACTATGCATCGGGGGCTCACCTGGCAGGGAAGTGCATTCAGGGCAAATGGAACCCAAGTCAAATGCACCTGCATGTCAGTCAAAAAGAAATGTTAACTGTACAGAATGCTCTGACAGCCTTCAAGGACTGCATTCTTCCAGGACAATTAATGGTAAAGACAAGACAACACCATTGTTTTGTGGTACATAAGCAGGGTGGTACACATTCTTACTCCCTCTGCAGACTAGCCATGGCATTGTGGAACACAGTCCTGAGCTACCAAGTGCATCTACAAGCTCAGTTCCTGCCAGGAAAACTAAATGCACTGGCAGACGAACTAAGCAGAAACCTCATGGACCCAGACGAGTGGAAACTGGAACCACAGATTTGCAACATGTTGACAAGTAGATGGGGGAGCCCAGATATAGACCTGTTTGCCTCCCCCCAGCATTTTCATTTGGACAAATTTTGCACAAGGACTCCCCAAATTTTGCACAAGGACTCCCCAGAAACAAGCTTGGAAAGTGGATGCTCTGTCCTTCATCTGGAAAAACCTGTCAGTTTATGCCTTTCCTCCTCTGCCCTCCAAGGTAGTACTAAAGATCAAAAGACAAACCAAGGACGATTTTGATTGCACCAGACTGGCCACACCAACAGTGGTGTACCCCCTCTTGCGCAGTGTCACTTTGTTGACCCCATGGCACCTGCCTCAGACTCCTACCCTATTGTGTCAGCAGGAGAACTAGATCCTGCACCCTCAGCTTCAAACACTGAACCTAGCAGCCTGGCTAATTACCTAATCTCTCCTTTACCATCCCTCAGTAAACCAGTAAAGGATATCATTTTAGAGGCAAGGAGGCCTAGTACTAGAAAATCTTATTCTGAAAAATGGAAAAGATTCTGTGCCTGGAACCAGTCTCAAGGGATGAGCACAGCAGTGCCCAGTTTACCTCAGATTTTACAATACTTAACTGAGATGCTTCACAAAGTACGTGTCTTTCTCCTCCATCAAAATTCATGCCTCAACCATTTCATCTCATAACACAGAACCCTCCCCTCTTCTCTCATCCACTGCTCAAACAGTTTCTCAGAGGGGCCAAAGATTTACGACCACCCAGGTGAGCTCCAACTCCAGCCTGGGACCTTAACTTTGTATTGGAGAAATTCACTCTTCCTTCTCTCGAACCAGCTGCTACTGCAGACTTAAAATTATTTTCTTGGAAAACAGCTTTCCTTTTAGCAATCACTTCAGCAAGAAGGGTATCAGAATTACAGGCCATCATGGCAGTGGAGCCTTTCATCATGTTTCATGCGGACAGGGTGTCCCTCAGGACCAATCCCTCCTTCATGCCCAAGGTGGTATCCAGTGTGGCCCTTACCAGTCCATTCATTTGCCAACCTTCTTTCCTAATCCACAGAACAAAGGGGAATGGATACTGCACTCCATAGATGAGCACAGACAACTTAGATTCTACTTGGACAGGACTAAACCTCAAAGGAAATCTGACAAACTGTTGGTGGCATTTGCTGCAGGGGCAGAGTGGAGGGCTATTTCAAAGCAAACCATTTCCAAATGGATAGGCCATTGCATTCATTTCTGCTACAAGCACCATGGAAAACCTATCCCACAAGGGATCAGACCCTACTTAACCAGGGCTGCATCTACCTCTACAGCCTTTCTCAGAGGCGTCCTTACCAGGTACATCCTAGAAGCTGCTACCTGGAGTTCTGTACATACTTTCACCAAGCATTACCATCTGCCAATTTTCTCTAAATCCAGAGCTGGCTTTGCCACTGCAGTCTTGCAGGGCCTTATAGCTGGCCCTAATGCTATCTAAAGTCCTCCTCCCATACTTAGCTTTGGGAATCTACCCAAATGTGATGACTGCAACAGTGAAACACAAAGAACATAGTACAGTCGTGTACCCTTTCCATAAATGTAGCTGTCAGAGTATATTCACTGTTGCAGTCCTGGTAACCCTCCCTCCAGCCCCCCTGACTTTTCTATACTTTCTATCTATCCTCTTTTTTTGGCCATATCTTATGGCAAGGGTATTTACTTTTTACTGGAGGTGTTCCACACTATGTAATTGCCTCCTATTTTGAGGACTCCTGACATCTGGGGCAAGAAAAACTGATGTAATGGCGTCAGCTGCATGTTTTAAACCCGACATCCTGAAAGAGGCTAAAGCATCCGACACAGAAATCCCAAGGCTCTGGTATTCAGGCCGACTGAGGGCTACCTGCAGGCAGATAACCCAAGTGCGATGACTGCAACAGTGAATACACTTGAAAATCTACATTTATGGTAAGTGTACACAACTGTAGTTTATATCTCTGTTCATCGTGTTTCACTGTTGCAGTCATTACACTTGGGTTATCCTGCTGGCAGGCTACCCGCAGTCAGCCTGAATTCCAAAGTCCTGGTCCGGCGTCGGTTGCTGTCGCCTCTTCCCTGACATCAGAGCGCCAGGGGTATCAAAGATGCAGCAGACGCCATTTTCTTCAGTCTTTCTTGCCGTGCGGTGCCTGAAGCAAAAGCAGTTTGCAAGTGCTGGTCGACCGACTCCTGAGATTTTTGAAATTGAATTTCAGATCCGAAGTCTTCTATAAAGCTAAGTACCCCATTGGGGAAACTTTTTTTCTTGCTCCAGACCGATGTCAGAAAAAGTTAACAATTGTATTTCTTGTGGGAAGCAAATACCTCCTAAGGACTATCATTCTTACTGTATTCCTTGGCTAGGCCCTGACCACGACGTTGCTAATTGTCGGTTTTGTGCTAGATTTAACCAACACACTATTAAGCGTCGGTACGATTTGGCTTTGCATTATTTTGGACGAAGGTTTAACTACATAATGCCGTCGGAACAGCCGACCGTTCATAAAAAAGCGCAAGGAAAAAGAAAAGGAAAGGCATCCGAGGTCCAAAACCGACGACAAAGCCTCTTCTAGGCCAGTCGCCGGTTCTCAGTGAAGCGCTTTGGGAGCCCCTGACACCCACTACCTCAGAGCCACAGGCCGCCTCCGACTCCCACGTGGAGACAACTAGGCCTCTGGATACTCAAGGTATTGGGCTTTCGGAGACTAATCCGTCAGATGGGTCTGGAGCCGCTGAGCAGGCATTGGCTTCTGAGGGTGTTTTCAGACCTACACAGCTTTATATCAAGCCAACTTCAGCATCCAAGACAAAGTCTAAAACAGTTTTATAGACAAGGAAACAAATACAGCATTTTCCAGGACAGACCTCCATGCCTAAGAAACAGATGCTCAAAATGGCTGAAGACCTAATTACTTTGATCAGGGGTACCCATCTCCCTCCTGATAAGAGGCCTAGGCAAGACACTGAATATGATTCCTCTGATCAGGTTTCCATTTCCTCTGACTCCTCTCCAGAACAGGGATACTCTATTCCTCCCTATGAGGATTCTCATGCTGAAGAATCTATTCCTTCAGCTTCTCCTCCTGAGGATTACTCATTTGGGGAAACACTGCATAACATGAGGGAGCATTTCCACTGGTAGAGCCAAGATTATTCAGATTCTAAGAAAAGGTTCAGAGACTTTCTTTTACTACCTCAGCACAGACCTCTTGCTATTCCACCTGTTCTAGACATTGTAGATGTATTTTCAGAGTCAGGCCTGTCTGCCGACTCTTTACCTCCTGCACCTGTTAAGCCAGACAGATACTACAGGGTACCAGATTCTCATAAATTTCTATATAAAAACCCTGCTGCTGACCCAGAAACTATTTCTCAGGGTCCCAAAGGGGGTCAAGGCTGCTACTGCAAAAACCCCTGTCCCCTCAGAGATTCTAGGGCACTGGACAGATGGAGGGAAAAAGTTTACACTTCTGCTACCTTGGCTGTAAGGGCTTTAAATTGTCAGATGTTCATCGTGCATACAGCTGCAGTCATAACAGATGGGTTATCCTGCCGTCAGGCGGGTCCTCGGATGGCCGAATTCCAAAGTCTAGGTCTGGCGTCGGTTGCCGTCGCTTCTTCCCTGACGTCAGTGCGGCAGGGCTATAAAAGAACCAGCCGACACCATCTTCAGTCTTTCTTGCCGCTCAGTGCCCGAAGCAGAAGCAGTTCGCAAGTGCCAGTCGGCCAGCTCCTGAGATTTACGAAAATATTTCAGCCGAAGTCTTCTTGAAAGGTAAGTACCCCATTGGGGAAACTTTTCTTGCCTCAGACCGATGTCCGACAAAGTTAATAATTGCATTTCATGTGGGAAGCAAATACCGCATAAGGATTTCCATTTTTTCTGTATTCCTTGCTTAGGCCCAGACCATGACGTCTCGGCCTGCCGTTTTTGTGCTAGATTCAGCAAACGCACTATTAAGCGTCGGATGGAGTTCGCCCACCACTATTTTGGTAAAAAATTTAATTACATTATGTCGTCAGATACTCCGACTCCAGTTTTGAGTAAAAGACGCAAAGATAAGGACCGACATACGAGGTCCGCGACTTCTACCGACACCACGCTAAAGCCGACTACCAGTGCTCCGGTTCTCAGCGAGGCGCCTACGCAGCCCCTGAGTACCGATGACGCTTCATTACCGGTGTCTTCTGTGCCTGAGGTCGCAGGCTCCTCGGCCCCCATTCCGACTACAGATGCCGACGCCACTCTTGGCGGGGAAACTCAGAGTTTAGACAGGCCTGCCACTTCTCAAGGTGTCTTCAGGCCTTCCTCCTTTTCCATTAAGGCTTTCACAAAATCTAAAGCAGCCATGAAAACTAAAACACAAGGACCACAGACCCCCTCTCAAGGCCCCATGCCTAAAAAACAGATGTTCAAAATGGCTGAGGATTTGATTACTCTTATCAGGGGTTCTCAACCCCCATCGGACAAAAGGCCCAGATTGGAGGAAGACTACCCTTCCTCAGATCAAGCCTCTATTACCTCAGAACATTCTGAGGACCAGGAATATTCATATTCCCCTTTTGAAGACTCTGATGCTGAGGAGTCCATTCCCTCGGTCTCCCCCCCCCCCCCCCCGAGGACTATTCTTTCGGGGAAACCCTACATACCTTGAGGGAACACTTTCACTGGGAAGGCCAAGATTACTCAGATTCCAAGAAAAGGCTCAGGGATTTTCTCTTGCTTCCCCAGCACAGGCCTCTGGCTATCCCTCCTGTCTTAGATATATTAGATGATGTGTACACAGAAGCCAGCCTCAACCCAGATTCTTTACCTCCAGCTCCTGTTAAACCTGACTGGTATTACCGGGTTCCTGATTCACACCAGTTCCTATACAAAAGCCATGCTGCTGACCCAGAAACTGTTTCACAGGGTCCCAAGGGAATTAAGGCCTCTACTGCTAAAAATCCATTACCTTCAGAGAGAGATTCCAGAGCTTTAGAAAGGTGGGGGGAAAAGGTGTACACCCCGGCCACTTTAACCGTGAGGGCATTAAACTGTCAGTTCCATATGTTAAAGTATCAACAGTTTTTGTTATCTCAGTTGAAAAGCAAAATGACACAACCAGAGCAACCAGATTTAAAGGAGTTGCAGGATTTGTTGCATAGTGCAGAGCAAGTGGGTAAACATACCTTGCAGTGTGGTTTTGATGCTTTAGAGGGCTCATGTAGAGCTGCTGTTACAGGGTCTGTCATTCGTAGACATGCTTGGCTCAAAGAGCAAACCTTACCAGATCATGTCAAAGCTAAATTACTAGATGCACCTCTTCAAAAAGATGTATTGTTTGGTGTTAAAGCTGAGGAGGTACTAAAGAAAATGGAGGAAAATGCAAGATCAATGCAAACAGTGAAAGATTTCCTACAGGTACAACCTCCACATTTCAGCAGAAACTGGCCTTCAAAAAATTGGTCCTTTCCAGCCGCAGACAGACCTCAAAGAGGCAGATACAGGCACCCGAGGGGTAGAGGGCAATCTCAAGGATAATTCAGAGCCAGACAATGGCAAGCACCTACCCCAAGAGGTGGAGAAGATAGATCACAGTCATTCAGAAAGCAGACACAATGACTTTCCCCTTTGCATGCCAAGCAAAGCTTTAATGGCAGCACCTTTAGGCGGAAAACTGGCATTATTTTCAAAAAATTGGCATATTGTCACAAAAGACAAATGGATCCTGGACATTATAGACAGAGGCTACAGATTCCACTTTCACACCCTTCCAAAAATGAGGGGCATGCCAAACCTGCCACAAAATCAAAGGGCAGAGGCACAAAAACAAATTTCAGCTCTCATGGACATGAAAGCTGTTCAAGAGGTACCTGCAAAAGAACAAGGTCAAGGTTTTTATTCCAGACTATTCCTGGTACCAAGGAAGGACAAAGATTGGAGACCTATTTTAGACCTATCCATCCTAAACACATATTTACTCGTACCAAAATTCAAGATGCTCACATTACAGCAGCTTCTTCCCATGCTGGGCAAGGAGTCTTGGCTGGTAACATTGGACCTCAAGGAGGCATACCTGCATGTCCCTATCAGACAAGATTGCAGAAGATACCTCAAATTTCTTGCAGGTTCAACCCATTATCAATTCTCTGCATTGCCCTTTGGCTTATCTACTGCGCCCAGAGTGTTTGCAAAATGCCTGGCATCAGTAATTGCCTTCTGCAGACTTCAAGGGATACAAATATACCCATATCTGGACGACTGCCTGATCCAAGCGGACAGCAAGCATATACTTCTGAAACATCTGGCGTTTGTAATAAATCTGGACTTTCTGGGATACAGTCAACAAAAAGAAATCAAAACTAATACCCTCTCAAACAATTTTCCTGGGTGCCAGCTTGAATACAAACACCCAGATGGCCTACCTCACGCCAGAGAAGCAAGGGCAACTATCTCAATACTTCAGCAAAATGGCAACCTTCACCAGGCTGACTGCAAGGAAAGTCCTGCAGGCTCTGGGATTCATGGCATCTTGCATCCTGCTGATCCCATGTGCAAAGCTGCATATGAGGAAACTTCAATGGTACCTAAAAAACTTATGGTCTCAACACAACCACAGTTTGAAAACAATTATACCACTCATTCCATGTCTTCAAAAGGAATTTCTGTGGTGGGCTCAAGCATGCCAAAGTAACATAGGTCTCCCCTTCTGCATACCTCAAGCAAATCAAATCATCACAACAGACGCCTCGGACTACGCCTGGGGGGCGCACATGACAGATCAGTGCATTCAGAGAAAATGGTCCCAAAAAGAGAAGCACCTACACATCAAGTCAAAAGGAAATGCTAGCAGTGCAAAATGCTATTATGGCCTTCAAAGACCTACTGCATCCAGGCCAGCTATTGATAAGGACAGACAACACCACAGTGATGTGGTACATAAACAAACAGGGAGGAACTCATTCATACCCCCTGTGCAGACTAGCCATGTCCCTTTGGAACATGGCTCTGGAATTGCAAATCCAACTTCAAGCACAATTCCTGCCGGGGAAGGAAAACACACTGGCAGACAGCCTAAGCAGAAATATGACAGATCCACATGAATGTAAGTGGCATCCTCAAGTTTTCGCAAAGATAACTCAGGCATGGGGACAGCCAGACAGATCTCTTTGCTACCCACAGAAATTACCAACTGAAAAAATTTTGCTCAAGGACCTATCATCCACAGGCCTGGAAAGTGGACGCACTTTCTTTCAATTGGACAACATTGACGGTCTATGCCTTTCCACCTCTTCCTCTGCTGCCCAAAGTTCTATTAAAAGCCAGAGCAGAGGCACCAAACATGATTCTCATTGCTCCAGACTGGCCAAGACAACACTGGTATCCACTCCTGAAGAGCCTGACGCATTTCCCACCATGGATCCTGCCTCTAGTGCCTCTTCTGTTGTCCCAGCACAACTTCAAAACTCTTCACAGTCAGCTGAAAACCCTCAATCTAGCCGCATGGAGAGTCCCTTGATTTCCCAACAGACCCTCCTCTCCAAGGAGGTGCAGGATGTCATCTTGGAGGCCAGAAGACCTTCTACTAGAAAAGCCTACTCCGCCAAATGGAAACGGTTTTGTGCCTGGAATCAGAAAAAGGGCCAGAATCCTTGGGTAATAAATTTACCTCAAATATTACAGTACCTAGCTGAGATGTTAAACAGTGGACTTTCCTTCTCCTCCAAGATCCATGCTTCAGCCATTTCTGCACAATACAACACAGATCCTCCTTTATTCTCTCATCCCCTCTTAAGACAGTTCCTCAGAGGGGCTAAGAATATAAAACCCCCAAGGAAACCACCAGTACCTGCTTGGGACCTCAGCTTCATTTTGGAAAAACTGACCCTGCCTCCATTTGAGCCAGCTGCTTCAACAGAACTGCAATATTTGTCATGGAAAACAGCCTTCCTTCTGGCTATCACCTCAGCACGCAGGGTTTTGGAACTACAGGCCCTCATGGCTGTGCAACCTTTCATCATTTTCCATCAGGACAGAGTTTCCTTACGAACCAACCCTTCCTTTATGCCAAAGGTAGTATCCAGTGTAGCCTTGAATCAGACTATCCACTTACCTATCTTTTACCCTAACCCACAAAACAAAGGGGAAAGACTACTACATTCCCTGGACATTCACAGACAACTTTGTTATTATTTGGACAGGACAAAGCCATTCAGAAAATCCGAGCAACTCTGTGTCCTATGCTACAGGTGCTCAAGGAAAGGCTATCTCCAAACAGACCATCTCAAAATGGATAGCCCACTACATACGCTTTTGTTACTCATTTCATGGAAAATCTGTGCCTTCAAGCATCAGATCCCACTCCACAAGGGCCACAGCTACCTCTGCAGCTTTCCTCAGGGGGGTTCCTACCAAGGACATTTTGGAAGCAGCCACTTGGAGTTCTGTGCTCACTTTCTCCAAGCACTATCACCTTCCACTTTACTCTAAATCTAGAGCGGGCTTTGCCACAGCAGTCTTGCAGGGCATCCTTGCTCCTCCTAGTTCCACTTAGTGCCTGCCACCCCTTTTTAGCTTTGGGATTCTACCCATCTGTTATGACTTCAGCTGTATGCACGATGAACATAGTACAGTTTTGTACCTACCATAAATGTAGATGTTCGAGTGCTAATACAGCTGCAGTTCAGGTTTCCCTCCCTCCATCCCCTCTTGGGACAGGCCTTATGACAAACACCTTCTCATACAACCTGATTGGGGTATTCTTTTATGGTGTATTTGCTTGCAAACTACTGTTTTTTGATTATTCTATATTGCATTATTACATAAGTTTGTTTTGCCTTCCTTCTGGGGGCACCTGACATCTGGGGCAAGAAAAACTGAAGAAGATGGCGTCTGCTGGTTCTTTTATACCCCTGCCGCAGTGACGTCAGGGAAGAAGCGACGACAACCGACGCCGGACCTAGACTTTGGAATTCGGCCGACAGAGGACCCGCCTGACGGCAGGATAACCCATCTGTTATGACTGCAGCTGTATTAGCACTTGAACATCTACATTTATGGTAGATACAAAATTGTACTTTTCATATGCTTAAATATCAGCAATACTTAGTATCTGCTAAAACAGAAAATGTTGACAAATTCTGAATGTTCTGAGAACAAGGAAATGCAGGATTTATTGCATGCAGCTGAACAAGTGGGAAAACATACTTTGCAATGTGGTTATGATTCACTGGAGGCCTCTTGCAAGGCCGCTGTAACAGGTTCTGTCATTAGAAGGCATGCTTGGTTAAAGGAACAGACTCTGCCTGATCATGTTAAAGCAAAATTATTGGATGCTCCATTACAGCATGATACTTTATTTGGTGTTAAGGCAGAAGAGGTGTTAAAGAAAATGGAGGATAAAGCTAAATCTATGCAGACAGTAAAGGATTTCTTACAGGTACAGCCACTTAGATTTAGCAGGAACTGGCCTAAGAATTGGTCCTTTCCTGTGTCAGACAGGCCACAAAGAGGCAGATACAGATGCCCTAGAGGCAGACAACAGCCCCAGGCCTCATACAGACCCAAACAATGAGGTGGTGCTACCTCCAAAAGCGGAGAAGACAAATCACAGCAATATAGGAAACAGTCCCAATGACTTCCCTCTGCCAATGCCAAGCATTTATCTTTTGGCAGCACCCTTAGCACTTTTTCACAAAATTGGCACATGATCACCCAGGACAAATGGGTCTTAAATATAGTCTCTCAGGGCTACAGGTTCCACTTTCACACCCTTCCAAAGGCAAAAGGTATGACAGACCTGCCACACAACCAATGGGCAGAGGCACAAAAACAAGTTTCATCTCTCATGGACATGAGGGCTCTTCAGCCAGTGCCTCAACAAGAGCAGGGACAAGGATATTACTCTAGATTTTTCTTAGTACCAAGAAAGGACAAAGCATGGAGACCAATTCTGGACCTGTCTATTCTAAATACTTTTCTGGACGTTCCGAAATTCAAAATGTTGACTCTTCAGCAGCTTCTGTCCTTGCTGGGCAAGAAGGCTTGGCTTGTAACTTTGGACCTCAGAGGCATACCTGCATGTCCCAATCAGACAATCTTGCAGAAGATAACTCAGATTCATAGCTGGCTCACTGCACTGCCAATTCTCTGCACTGCCCTTTGGCTTATCTACTGTGCCCAGGGTCTTCACAAAATGCCTGGCACCAGTAGTTGCATTTTGCAGACAGAGGAATTCAAATGTATCCCTACTTGGACGACTGCCTTATTCAAGCAGAGACCAAAGGCATTCTACTAAAGCATCTGGCGTTTGTAAAAAGATTACTAATTTGCCTAGGGTACACAGTAAGCGAAAAGAAATCAAAACTAGTACCCTCTCGAGATAATATTCCTGGGTGCAAGCTTAAATACAGCTGCCCAGATGGCTTATCTCACACCAGACAATCAAAGGCAACTGACCTCTTACTTTGAAAGCATGGCAACAAAGACCCAGTTATCTGCAAGAAAAATTTTGCAGGGTCTGGGCTACATGGCCTCCTGCATTCTGCTAATTCCATATGCAAGACTGCATATGAGGAAACTGCAATGGTATCTAAAAAGTGTTTGGACTCAACATTGCCACGGCCTGGAATCATTAATTTCACTCATTCCCTGCCTGCAACAGGAGTTTCGATGGTGGGCACAGGCCTGTCACCACAACAAGGGACAGCCATTCACTTTACCCACAGCCAGGCAAACACTAACAACAGATGCATCAGATTATGCCTTTGGGGGCCCACATGGCAGGAAAATATATTCAGGGCACATGGCCCCCAAGCCAAAGGCATCTTCACATCAATCAAAAAGAGATGCTAGCTGTACAAAATGCCCTGACAGCCTTCAAGGACCTACTTCATCCAGGACAACTGATAGACGGACAACACCACAGTCATGTGGTACATAAACCAGCAGGGGGGGGGGCACACATTCCTACCCCCTCTGCAGACGAGCCATAATTTTGTGGAACACAGCATTGACTTACCAAGTATAACCTGCAAGCACAATTCCGGCCAGGAAAAACAAATGCACTGGCAGACGAACTAAGCAGAAACCTCATGGACCCTCACGAGTGGAAACTAGATCCACAAATCTTCAGCATGATAATAAGGAAATGGCGATGCCCAGACATAGATCTTTTTGCCTCCCCTCACAACTGCCAACTTCAGAGATTCTGCACAAGGACTTATCATAAACAAGCATGGAAAGTGGATGCTTTGTCATTTAGCTGGAACAACCTTACAGTATATGTCTTTCCTCCACTGCCTCTCCTCCCCAAGGTACTCCTAAAGGTCAGACAAGAGAAGCCACAAATGATACTGATTGCCCCGGATTGGCCACGCCAACACTGGTACCCAATCCTAAGGAGCTTGTCTCAAAGCCCTGCCTGGACATTGCCTCAAATTCCTCATTTACTGACCCAACAAAACAATCCGATCCTGTACAGCCAACTCAGAACCCTAAATCTAGCTGCATGGCAGATAGTGTAACCATTCAGAATACAACTCTCTCTAAAGCGGTTATGGGTGTTTTTTGGAGGCCAGGAGGCCCAGCACCAGGAAATCTTATGCAGAAAAATGGAAGAGAATCTGTGCTTGGAACCAGGTGCAAGGAATTGACATGCTTGTACCAAATATTCCTCAGATTTTACAATATCTGACAGATGCTGGACAAAGGCCTATCCTTCTCATCAATTAAGATCCATGCCTCTGCCATTTCAGCTCATTACAATACAGAACCACCAATTTTTTCACATCCATTGCTTAGGCAGTTCCTCAGGGGCCAAAAACATAAGACCTCCAAGGAGAGCACCAATACCTGCGTGGGACCTCAATTTTGTCTTGGAAAAACTGCCTCCTTTTGAGCCAGCCAGTACACCTGACATAAAATTCTTATGGAAAACAGCTTTGCTCCTTGCATTAACTTCAGCAAGAAGAGTCTCAGTTACAGGCATTAATGGCTGTGGAGCCTTTTATTATCTTCCATCCGGACAGGGTTTCTCTAAGGGCAAACCCAACATTTATGCCTAAGGTAGTGTCCAGTGTGGCTCTTAACCAAACCATTCATTTGCCTACTTTTTATCCAAACCCACAGAATAAAGGGGAGACACGTCTGCATTCTTTGGACATACACAGACAGCTACGCTTCTACTTGGACAAAACTAAAGCTTTCAGAAAGACTGAGCAACTTTTAGTGGCATATGCTGCAGGATCACAAGGAAAGGCCATCTCAAAGCAGACTATTTCAAAATGGATAGGACACTGCATTCATTTCTGCTATTCACAACATGGCAAATCAGTGCCTAAGGGCATTAGACCACATTCTACCAGGGCAGCAGCCACCTCAGCGGCCTTCCTCAGAGGAGTACCAAACAAGGATATTTTGGAGGCTGCAACTTGGACTTCAGTGCACACTTTTACTAAGCACTACCACTTACCTCTTTACTCTAAATCCAGAGCAGGCTTTGCCACTGCAGTTCTGCAGGGCCTTATAGCCACTCCTAATTCTATTTAGACCCAGCCGCCCTACCTCAGCTTTGGGATTCAACCCAAGTGTAATGACTGCAACAGTGAAACATGATGAACAGAGTACAGTTGTGTACCTACCATAAATGTAGATGTTCGAGTGTATTCACTGTTGCAGTCCAGGTTACCCACCCACCATACCCTCTTCTTTGCTGGGACGTATCTGTACTTCTCTGTTCTATACAACCTATGTGGTGTATTTGCTTGTAGATGAAGGTATTGTTTATGTTAGTGCATGCTTTTATAAGCAATGTTTTTTTTAGCCTACCCTTTTGGAGGCACCTGACATCTGGGGCAAGAAAAACTGAAGAAAATGGCGTCTGCTGCATCTTTTATACCCCTGGCACTCTGACGTCAGGGAAGGGGCGACAGCAACAGATGCCGGACCAGGACTTTGGTATTCAGGCCGACTGCGGGTAGCCTGCCAGCAGGATAACCCAAGTGTAATGACTGCAACAGTGAATACACTCTAACATCTGCATTTATGGTAGGTACACAACTGTACTTTTTCCAGCAGCTGTGCATTTTCGTTGTAATTGCATAACTAAAGAAGCTCTGTTGTGTACATAAGTAGTTGAGTGTATCATTTTTTTAGAAAAGTATTGTATTAGATTTTTGCAAAGTTAGGTGTTAAAGTGCTGTTGATTCTGGTTATGTTTCTGCATATCTAGACATTGTCCATACTACTTTATAGAGCCTTATACAGCTGGTTAACAGATGTGCTTATTTTGGATGTTTTTTGCATAGCTTTTCTAAAAACGAAACAGGCTTCCACACTTACAGGCATGTCCTTTTGGCCCATGTATGCCTTTACTTTACAGTGATTAAAGGCAGCAAGCACTAACACTGGTCCCCACCTCCAGATGCTCACGCAGCTTGGATGATCTAGTGTTCATCATTTGGAACATTCTCATGTTTGATACCTAAACAACAAAAGTTGGCTTCGTACACCTGCAGCTGGTTCTCATAATGCATCAGAGCCATTCCAAACATTGCTGCCAGAGATCAGAGCATGACATCCATGCTGTTTAGTGCCATTTTCAGCGTTCTGACTTTGTGGTGTCAGCAGCTGAAGCCTCCATCAGTCAGTACCCAGGAGTGGTGAACAGGACATTGTTAAAGAAGGGCTATCATAAGTTCCTTGACATGAGCAAAATAGCCAGAAGGTAAGAACTTCCAGACTACACTTCCATTTTTAGTACTTCTTGATGCAGTGACTTCTGCCCCTTTTGCCTGGCTTGTCATTCTCAGACAAGAGGCAATTATCCAGATCTTCGTCTGTGTGCCCGAGGTTGAGCTGAAAAGCACTCACTAATCAATTTGTTGTGGAAGCAAGGTGTAGGAGTCACCTGCCACATCTCCTGTTTCACTTGGGCATCTCAAACCTCCTCCCATGCAAGAAATGGGCCTTTGATTCACTTGCATGCTACTGAATCTGCATTCAGGTTTTAGAGAGAAGTCCCTGTATGATGGATGCTGACGTTTGGCTTGCCTCTAGTCTTTCAGCTAACCTTCTTGAGGTTTGTGATGCTTGTTATCACAAATGAGACAAGTATCACTACTGTTACTGAGCAGTTTTTCAGTGGTTATTGTCTCTTTCTCCACCCACTTCTTTTATTTGTATTGTAGTGAGCGTTGTACTGGCAGATTTAGCAAAAAAAGGAGGGGATTGTTTCCAATCTCACTTACAATATTCTACCATTATATGATCTAAGGAATTGAAATTTTCCTTCCTGAAAATGCAGGGAAAAATTGTTTTCCATAATTTCTCTACTAAAGCTATTCTTATTTAGGGGAATGAAAGTTTATCCTGGTAGAATAGTTGCCATTTCCTTTCCTATCTCTTGAAAACATATCTGAGTATTTGACAGCTTATCATTCAAGAAGGTGGCTACCATGTCAGCAACCTTAAAACCTCTTGGCAAGTCCAGAGATGATCCCACCCCAAAGTTTTAACTTACTAAGCACCTGACTGGAACCATGAAATTGCTAGTAAAAGTTTAAAATATTTTAAACATTTCAGACCCAAGAGAGAAGTTTGAAAGAAACAAGATTATCAGGAAAACAGTATCCCTTCATGAAGACAGCCCATCTGCTTCAGATAAGGTGCATGGCATTAAAAAAAAAACTTTATACTGTGGTTCTAATTCTTCATCTCTCTTTACAAAAGGTTTTTACCATTGTATGATCAGAGGAAATGGAAGTTTTTCTGAAAATGGGGCTGATAAACATTTCTCCATTTTGAAGAATAAGAAGTTATGTACTCACCATAACGTTCCATGTTGGTAGTCCATCTCACCTTTCATTTTTACATATGGGTTCGGAGCCGATCCTCTGCTCTGATTCGGACTTCTGGTTGGCTCGTGGCTAAGCAGGTATCCCATGGTGTACCAGTACAATCCCCAGATCTTGTTTGCTGCTCACTAGAATAACCACCATAAAAACAACCAATACAAAAGGGTCTCCAACCAAGGGCAACCAAATTATTACTTTCAGATCTTCCAGGATTGGGGCAGGAGGGCAGGTTGGTAAAAATGAAGGGTAAGATGGACTACTAACATGGAACGTTATGGTGAGTACATAACTTCTTAATGTTAGGTAGTCCGATCTCACCTTCATTTTTACATATGGGACAGAGTCCCTAGCACCTTATTCTTGGATGGCTCATTGGAAAATACTCTTGATCACCGTGGAGCTAAAGGATGCTCTACCCCTGGATGCCAAATCCAATTTGTAATATGTAATAAAAGTGTGAGCGGTAGCCCACGTAGCTGCTGCACAAATATTATCAAGTGGTACCCTGGCTTGAAAGGCTGCAGAGGTAGACAGCGACCTGGTAGAATGAGCCTTCATCCTGTAGGGTAAAGGTTTGCCCTCCGAGCTATAGATAAAGGCTATACAACTGGAAATCCAATTAGACAGTATCACTTTAGAAACTGGTAAGCCCAATCTAGAGTCAGAAAAGGAAATGAATAATTGATCTGATTTCCTGAAAACCTTAATCCGATGTAGATAAAAACGTAGTTGTCTATGAACATCTAGCTGATGAAAACGGTACTCAGCTGCATTACAGTGGTTCGGGAAGAAAACTGGGAGTTCTATTGATTGGTTTAAGGTAGCGTTAGAACAAACTTTGGGGACAAAGGAGGGATTAGTATGTAATGACACCCTGTCTTTGTGAAAAATCAAATACGGTGGCTTAATAGACAAGGTCTGTAGCTCCGATACCCATCTAGCTAATGTGATAGCTACCAAAAACAAGGTCTTCCAAGACAAAAATTTTAGAGATCATGAGTGGTAAGGTTCAAAGGGGGGCAAAGTCAATTTGGACAGCACGAAATTTAAATCCCAAGAAGTCACTGGTTCTTGCAGAGGGTGGTCTCAGTAGAGTGGCCCCTTTCAAAAAGGTCTTGCATAGCTTATGAGACATTAAATTGGTATCTGGAAAACCTAAGTGAAAATGAGAAATCGCCGCCAATTGGACTCCGATAGTGGCAGCGGCAGATCCTTGCTGAAAAAGCTCAGAAAGAAAATCCAGAATCACAGGGGTAGAAGCAGTGTATGGATCTACATTCATTCTCTGTGCCCAAATAGAAAATCTTTTCCATTTACTGCCTTACAGCCTCCTAGTTGAAGGTTTATGTGAGGACATAAGAATATGTGACACTGAGGATGATACATTATGAAGCCTGACTAGGGATGGAACTGGAGCAGCCATGCTGTCAATTTGAGGGTGTGGATTGAGGGGTGTAGCGAACCCATGTGAGTCAGTAGATCTGGAGCTGGGTCCAGAATCCAAGGATCGTCCAGGAGGAGAGGCTCAAGGAAGGCGAACCAGACCTGACGAGGCCAGTAAGGAGCAGTGAGGATCAACTTGCTTCCCAAATGACTGGCTTTCTGAATCACTTTGGAAATGAGAGGGATTGGAGGAAAGGCATACAGAAGTCCCATGGGCCAATCGTGAGCCAGAGCGTCTCTGGGAGTCTCCCCCAGAGGTGGAATGAGGGAGAAATAGCTGCTGCATTTGGTATTGAGTGGGCTGGCAAAAAGGTCACAGCAAGGCTGTCCCCATTTCCGGAATATCTGATCCACTGTTTCCCTTTTCAGAGACCACTCATGAGGCATTAGGATTGCCCAGCTGAGCTTGTCTGCTATCACGTTGGTCGTCCCTGGAATATGCGTTGCAACAAGAAAGCACTGGGAAGAAATCGCCCATTCCCAAACTCGCATGAGTGAGTAAGATCTGGTATCACCCTGTTTGTTGATATACCAAACCACCGACATGTCTGATTGTATCGTAATTGTCCCTAGAGGAAGAAGATCTTGAAGTGCTTGCAATGCCAGAAGCACTGCCCTCATCTCCATAACATTGATATGCAGATGAGCCTTGTGTTCTTGCCATGTGCCTTGGACAGTCCTGCTGAGATGATGCCCCCCCCCCCCTATCTGGGAGGCATTCGTGGTCACAGAGACAATGGGTTGGGCCGGATCAAAGGGGACACCCGTGACCAGATGACTGGGAGCTATCCACCAAAGAAGGTCCTTCTTGCATGAATTCAGTCAGCAGGCTAGGATGACTCAGTGGGAGAGATTGGAAGGACCATTTGGAAGACAGAAGCCACTGGAGAATTCTCATGTGCAACCTGGCTAATGGTACCAATAGAATTGTGGAAGCCATAGTCCCGAGGAGCTGAAGAACCCAATTCCCTTTGACTTTTCGCAACTGGAGAAAACGTTGAACTTGGGAGATTAAGTTCTGTGCCCTTTCGGCAGGGAGACGAGCTGTCATGTTCACTGTGTCTACCTCTGCGCCTATAAAAATCACAGATTGAGAGGGCAATAATGCAGATTTTTTCCAATTTATGGAGATCCATAACTGAGCACAAAGTTGGATCGTGGAGTCCCTGTTTTGGAGGAGTAGATGCCTGGTGGAGGCGGTCAGGAGCCAGTCGTCCAAATACAGAAACACCTGGAATCCCCGACATCTCAGGTGAGCTGTCACTATTGCCATGCATATGGTGAACACCCTGGGTGCTGTGGTGAGACCAAAGGGCAGAGCACGAAACTGATAGTGACTGGCTCCCAGCCGGAAGCGTAGATGGCTTCTGGATGCCTTGTCCATTTTTATGTGGTAGGTGTCCTGAAGATCCAGAGAGCACATCCAAAAGTCTTTCCCTGAGAGTGGGAGTATAGACTGCAGTGTTACCATTCGAAACTTGTCCTTCACTGATTCGTTCAATCTGCTGAGGTCCAATATTGGCCTCCAATCTCCGGTTCGTTTTGGAAATAAAAGAACCTGGAGTAAGTTCCAGATTCTATCTGGTCTGCTGGGGCAGGATGGATGACTCTCTTTAAGAGCAATTGTTGATCTCCACAGTTGCCTGATCCCCTGAGATTGGGTGGTACATCTGGGATCCTTTTGGGAACAAACAGTGATAGGGAAAAGGGTATAATATAGTCTCTTGGTAACAACTCTTTTTACCCACTTCCAGGCTTCTTGGTATAAAGAAATGCGAACCCCGACCGGCCCCAGAGAAGCGCAGTCGGGCTCCACATCAGGAGCGCTGATAAGGCCATCCTCGAAAGGAATCACTGCCTTGTTGGTATTGCGGACTGCCCCTGCGGTGAAGTCTACTATTTCCTCCTCCTCCTCTGCGTCTGAAGGAGGTTTCACCCTATATGTCAGGAAAGACCCTCTGGGACTTCTTGACCCACATTTTACCGCCCCTTTGACCTTTAGGGTATGGTCTGGAAGGGACAATAAAACGCACTCCCACGGCAGAAAGCGTCTTTCCTTCTTGCTCACACAGAGTGAGTGTACCCCTTAACCTTGGAGCCAAACAATGAGGAACCATCAAACGGGGCATTGGTGAAAGTAGACTTGAACAGTTCCGCAAAATTACATAAGCGCATCCAGTAGTGGCACCTCAAGGCAACTCCGGAACCTGCTGCTCTACTCGCTCCATCCACAGCATGAGAGAAGTCGCATGGAGGAGTTAACCACAGCATTTAAGGTGGACAACTGAGTAGAAATCTTGTCAGGAACGCCCTCAGTACACGCACCTTGTATAGAATCTCCTAACTCCTTGATGAGATCCCTCTGCAACCTCGTGAAGTGTGTGAGATAGTTAAGCGATCGAAGGGTAAAGGCCGCTGAACTAAAAATATGCTTCCCAAATCTGTCCATCTGTCGAGACTCCTTGTTTAGTGGATGAGCAGATGAAGTCTCCGCTAACTCCTTCTTCGTGGCCACCACCACCATGGCATCTACGGGAATGCCCTTGAACAAGAACTCTTTACCTGGAGAGGGCAGACAAGAACTTATTTGGTCTCCTGGGGACTGGCTCCACGGTGTCAGGAGTATCCCACACCTTTCGACTAACTAGATCCATCAGTTCGTCAAAGGGTGGAGACACCCAAGAGGCAGAAGGTTGAGACCCGAAAGCCTTCAGGTACACAGACTCCTCATCAGAAGAGTTAACAGTGGGCCAGTCGCACCTCTGCCTAAGGATCTCTAAAATGTCCACAAAGGAGACATCATCAGAGGACGACTTGGGGGACCCTTTCGACTCCTCGAGGTCCGTGTCCGATGTCAGATTCATTCTGGGAGTCAATATGTTTCCTTTTACATAACCTCTTCCTGGAAGGCTCCACGGAAGGATATTCTGGAGAAGCCTCGGAAGAGTGGGGGCCACTAGCCGATGGCTCCTGAGGCTGCGGGTCTCTGCTGTCTCCAGAGAGAGTAGGGGCTGAGACTGAAGTGGGTGCTCTCGGGGGAAGAGTGCTGGTGCCACTGGTAGGGGCTGGAGAATGAGACAGCACGCTCATCTCAAACACCGACCTCTACGGCTCTGAAGACCTCCCCCGCTCTGAAGAGACTGTCGGCGCCAGATCCAGAGCTGTCGGCTCCGAGATAGATGCAGGGTCCGAGCTCACCCTGGCCGAACCACCAAGAGGAAGGCTCGGAACCGAAGATAGATTCCAACCCTCCCTGTCTGTGCTGACAGGAGAGCTTCGGACATGACTGACGGCACCAAGCGTATCGGAGCCGAACTCTGCTCCAAGGCAGCAACAAAGTGATCTGGAGCCGGCATTTCCTCCGTTGGCAACAAGCACTCCGGCTCCAAAAGGCCAGTATGGCTCGAAGGAGGAATAGCAGACGAGGGCAAAGCTGGGCCAAGTGGCTCCGGAGCCGACTGGGTCGGAGCAAACAATTTTGGTAAGTCAGATGACTTCAGGAGTCTCAGCACTACCCTCTCCATATCTTCTGAAAGGCTCCTGGAAGACATAGTAGGGGATCTTGACCTGGAGGGCACCTGGAGACTTAATTAAGGAAACCGGTAGGGAGCTTACAGACTGGCTCCAAGTAGGAGAGTCAACTGCTGTATCAGTAGGTTCAGAGATCGGTTCCGAAACACCTGTAACCAACTCTGACACCACCATGATGCTCTCCTTCGGCTCCAAAGGCTGAGGAGGCAGATTTGGATTGTTTCAGCTGTTGAGGAGGTGGCTCCAATACACCAGCCAGTGCCGGAGAAGGCCTTTTTGAGAATTTTGATTTCCCAGACTTAGAGGAAGCCGAAGAACTGGATAGTGCTTCTCAAAGCATGGTTTCAATAGACCCTTGAGTATGAGTTTGTTCTTTCTCTCCTGTAACAGTCTAGGAGAGAAAGCATGGCAGAACAAGCACAACTCATGTAAGTGGATGGCCCCTAGGCAGTAGACACAGCTACTGTGGTCATCCGTTGAGGACATCTTTTGGGAGCATTTCATGCGCTTTTTGAACCCTGAGGGTTTATGCTCCTTACTTTCTTTAGATGTATTACACACCCAAAACCCAGAGAGATTGAAAGAGAGAAAGGAGGAGGACTAGGTCCTCTAAAATGGGCCTAGCCCTAAGGAGGAGTTACACGAGGACTAGGTCCTCTAACTTAAATGGGCCTAGCCCAGTGTAGTGAAAACTAGGTCTTCTAATTTAAACAGACCAGAAAGGAAAGCCCATTCACACAAGAGAAACCGTAAATGACACAAATTTCTATATTCCTAATAACAGGCAGTATACTTGCAATCCTAGTAAATGCACAAGCGGATCCCTGCCAAAACCAACAACATCAAAATAGCAGAAACTAACTGCCAATGGTGACCAAAAAAGGTCAGAATAACAGCAACAAGACAACAGGAGCCCCTGTTGACTAAGAGCAGAAAACCGCCAAAAACTCTACCTAATAATCAAAAAATGCGCAACGGCACCTAAAACAAACTGGCACACAGGATACCAATAACCACTAGTAAACTAAGTTGCACTCAAAAAGGGTAAACAATACAACTGCCTAATACATTAGCAGCAGTAAGTATACCATAAAGGTTGTAATAAAGCATTGAAATATAAAGAATTTTGAAAAACTTAGCCAGAGCCAAGAGAAGCACATCCGAACTCATCGACGTGGCAAACGAGATCTGGGGGTTGTACTGGTGCACCATGGGATACCTGCTTAGCCGCAAGCCAACCAGAAGTCTTCCAGCTTGTAAATCGGCCGAGTTGGAGCAGAGGATCGGCTCCGAACCCATATGTAAAAATGAAGGTGAGATCGCACTACCTAACATTCCTTATTTTGGAAGTGGAAGTTTACCTTGGAAGAGTGGCTGCCATAGTCTTTCCTGTCTCTTGAAAACATATTAGAACATTAAACAGCTTGTCACTGATAAGTGACTGCCTAAATAAAAATCCTTAAAACCTCTCAACAAAGACCATTCCCACCCTAATTAGAGTTGCTTCAAGAAATAAAAGAGCAAGAAGCATTACACTGTGGTTCTGATCCTCTAGATTTCTGTACAGTATGTCAGACGCTGTATGCTGACTGCCTTCCTTACTGTGGTAGATCTTTACCGTGGTAGATTATTATCCTCCTCCCCAAAATGTAAATATTAAAAGCAACACAGGAGAAGCAGAAACTCAAGTTTGGAAAAACACTTGTAGAAGTGAAAAGAATACAGCCCACATAAAGCAAAGCACTAAACCAGTATGTAACCAGTCTTTTGGCTGAGACAGCTGATCGACTAAAAACGGTTTGAGAAGGGTTAAATCACCTGAGGGAACTGCATACCTTAATATGTTGTCTTTACTCAGAAATGAGTTCCCTAAAGCATTTAATATCCACAGATAAGTAAGCCTACTGATGGCAAATATTCATTGTTCTTTTGCTGCCAAGCCCCCACCTGACTTGCATCCAAATGAAATTATTTTGAAATTAACTTGAATATAAAGAGAACCTTCTAGGTGGCAAATGCAAAAAAAAAACTTTGCATGAGAATTTGTACCCCCTTTGTAGTTGACAGTTCAGTATCTAGACCTCTTGATAGTGGTTTTAGAGATCATTCCGACTGTTAGGAAGCCATCAAAATGATGCACAAGTGATTGCCTGCAAATTGAAGTACCACATTATCAGGCTGTAGAACTGCTTTTCCTGCTTCAGAGATTTGTTTGACATGGACTTGTTCTACTGTATAGGTCCATATTTTGGCACATTCAGCCTTCACTGGTTTAGAACAAGGCAGAAGCAGCAGTTTTTTTTTTTTTGGTGGTGGGGGGATTATTCACCTTTTGTACCCCTTGAAGAATGTCTCTTGTTCTCCTTAAATTCTTTACTAGTCTGCAGTCTTGTCCTACCATCCACCCTTTGAAAATGCGAAAAAGCTGTTTCAGTTGTCTTGCTTTGTCCTGGAAGACCCTTTTTATTGTGACAATCATTTTAACCTTTCATATGTTGAAACAGAATTCAATTCCATAAATGACCTTATTTGGTTTTCTGTAAGGGCGGGGCATTCCTTAAAAAAATGTAAAATTTTTTGTAAGTTTTCTTTTAATCAGATGTTCGTGTTTCACTGTTGCAGTCATTACATTTGGGTTATCCTGCAGGCAGGTTGCCCTCAGTCGGCCTGAATTCTAAAGTCTTGGGTCCTGCGTCGGTTGCTGTCGCCTCTTCCCTGACATCAGGTCGTCAGGGGTGTAAAAGATGCAGCCGATGCCATTTTCTTCAGTCTTTCTTGCCGCGTGGTGCCCGAAGCAGAAGCAGTTCGCAAGTGCCGGTCGGCCAACTCCTGGGATTTTCGTGTTCGAGCTTCAGATCCAAAGTCTTCATTAAAAGCTAAGTTACCCCATTGGGGAAACTTTTTTCTTGCTCCAGACCGATGTCAGAAAAAGTTAATTGTATTTCTTGTGGGAAGCAAATACCTCATAAGGACTTTCATTCTTACTGTATTCCTTGCCTAGGCCTTGACCACAACATTTCTAGTTGTCAGTTTTGTGCTAGATTTAACCAACGCACTGTTAAGCGTCGGTACGATTTTGCATTAAGCTATTTTGGGCGAAGATTTAATTATACAATGTCGTCGGATAGCCGTCCGACTACCGGAGTTCACAAAAAAACAGAAAGAAAAAGAAAGACAGGCAACAGAGGTCCAAAACCGACAAAGCTTCTCCTAAGCAAGTCGCCGGTTCTCAGGCGCTTTCGCAGCCCCTGATGCTCACTACTTTAGAATCGCAGGCCGCTACCGACTCCCAACTGGAGTCGGCCAGGCCGCTGGAAACTCAAGGTATTGGAGCCTCTGAAATTATTCCCTCAGATGGGTCTGGAGCCACTGAGCAGGCATCGGCTTCTGAGGGTGTATTCCAGACCTAAACAATTATATATTAAACCAACTTCAAAGGCAAAGACTAAAACTCCTTTAAAGGCAAAGAAACAAGTTCAACAGCCACATGGACAGGCCTCCATGCCCAAAAAACAGATACTCAAAATGGCCGAAGACTTAATTACCTTGATCAGGGGTTCCCATCCCCCTCCTGATAAGAGCCCTAAGCAAGAGACAGACTATGAATCTTCAGATCAGGTTTCCATTTCTTCTGATTCCTCCTCTGATCAGGAATATTCTCTTCCCCCCTATGAGGACTCTTGTTGCTGAAGAATCGATTCCTTCAGCTTCTCCTCCTGAGGACTACTCTTTTGGGAAACCTTGCATACCATGAGGGAGCACTTCCACTGTGAGAACCAAGATTTTTCAGAATCTAAGAGGAGGCTCAGCGACTTCCTTTTACTACCTCAACACAGGCCACTAGCTATTCCACCTGTTAGACATTGTAGATGATATGTTCTCAGAGTCTAGTCTGACCCCCTGACTCCTTACCTCCAGCTCCTGTTAAGCCGGACAGATACTACAGGGTCCCTGACTCTCATAAATTTATTTTCAAAAACCCTACTGCAGACCCAGAAACTAGTTCTCAGGGTCCCAAAGGGGTCAAGGCTTCCACTGCAAAAAACCCTACCTCCTCTGACAGGGATTCTAGGGCACTGGATAGATGGGGAAAAAGATTTACACATCTGCTATCTTAGCTATAAGGGCTTTAAATTGCCAGTTTCATATGCTCAAATATCAGCAATATATCATGACACTGCTTAAACATAAAATGATGGTAAATTCTGAATGTGCAGAAAACAAAGAAATGCAGGATTTATTGCATGCAGCTGAACAAGTTGGAAAGCATACTTTGCAATGTGGTTTTGATTCTCTGGAGGCCTTCTGCAGGGCTGCTGTTATGGGTTCTGTCATTAGGAGGCATGCTTGGTTAAAGGAACAAAATCTGCCTGATCATGTCAAAGCAAAATTATTAGATGCTCCATTACAACATGATACCTTGTTTGGTGTTAAGGCAGAAGAGGTGTTAAAGAAAAAGGAGGACAAAGCTAAATCTTTGCAAACGGTCAAGGATTTCTTACAGGTACAGCCACCTAAATTTAGCAGACACTGGCCTAAAAAGAATTGGTCCTTTCCAGTCTCAGACAGACCTCAAAGGGGCAGATCCAGATGCCCTAGAAGGCAGATCACAGCCGCAAGGTTCCTACAGGTCTAAGCAATGGGGTGCTTCTACCTCCAAAGGTGGAGAAGACAAATCACAACCATATAGGAAACCGTCCCAATGACTTCCCCCTGCCTGCACCAAGCACTTATCTTCTGGCAGCATCCTTAGGGGAGAAAACTAGCACTTTTTTCTCAAAATTGGCACATTATAACCCAGGACAAATGGGTTCTAGACAGTGTCACAAGGCTACAAGTTTTACTTCCATACCCTGCCAAGGGCAAAACAATCAATGGGCAGAGGCTCAAAAACAAGTTGCAGCTCTCATGGACATGAGGGCTATTCAACAAGTGCCACAGCAAGAGCAGGGACAATGATTTCACTCAAGACTGTTCTTGGTACCCAAAAAGGACAAAGCATGGAGACCAATACTGGACCTATCTATTCTAAACACTTTCCTGGATATACCAAAATTCAAGATGTTGACCTTGCAGCAGCTTCTGCCCATGCTGGGCAGCAAGGCTTGGCTCGTGACTTTAGACCTAAAAGAGGCATACCTGCATGTCCCAATCAGACAGTCATGCAGAAGATACCTCAGATTCAAGGCTGGCTCAAAGCATTACCAATTCTCTGCACTACCCTTTGGCTTATCTACTGCGCCCAAAGCATTACCAATTCTCTGCACTGCCCTTTGGCTTATCTACTGCGCCCAGGGTCTTCACAAAGTGCTTGGCACCAGTAATTGCTTACTGCAGACAGAGGAATACAAATATATCCTTACTTGGACGACTGCCTCATAAAGCAGAGAGCAAGGACATTCTAATACAGCATCTGATGTTTGTGAAAAGACTTATGCTTAGGGTACACAGTCAACAAAAATAAATCAAAACTAGTACCCTCTCAAGAAATAATATTCCTGGGTGCAAGCTTAAATACAACTGCCCAGATGGCTTATCTCACTCCAGACAAACAAAGGCAACTGACTATCTATTTCAAGGAAATGGCAACAAAGGTCCAGTTATCTGCAAGAAAAATTCTGCAGGCTTTGGGCTTCTTGGCATCTTGCATCTTACTAATACCATATGCAAGACTGCTTATGAGGAAAATTCAGTGGTACCTAAAAAATGTCTGGACACAACATTGCCACAGCCTGGAAACAATGATTACTCTCATTCCCTGCCTGCAACAGGAGTTTCGATGATGGGCAAAGGCTTGTCACCAAAACAAGGGACAGCCATTCTCACTACCCCCAGCCAGGCAGAGCCTAACGACTGATGCATCAGATTATGTCTGGGGGGCACACATGGCAGGAAGAGGCATTCAGGGCTCCTGGTCCACAAACCAAAAGCATCTACATATCAAAAAGAGGTGCTAGCTGTTCAAAATGCCCTGACAGCCTTCAAGGACCTACTTCATCCGGGACAACTACTGATAGACAGACAACACCACGGTCATGTGGTACATAAACAAGCAGGGGGGCACTCATTCTTTTACCCCCTTTGCAGACTAGCCATGGCTTTATGGGACACAGCATTGACTTACCAAGTTCATCTGCAGGCACAATTCCTGCCAGGAAAGGAAAACACTCTGGCAGACGAACTAAGAAACCTCATGGTTCCCCACGAGTGGCACCTGGATCCACAAGTCTTCAGCATAACAAAGAAATGGGGACGGACGGACATAGATCTATTTGCCTCCCCTCACAACAATCCACTAGAAAGATTCTGCACAAGGACTTATCACAGACAAGCTTGGAAAGTGGACGCCTTATCTTTCAACTGGACAAACCTATCAGTATATGCCTTTCTTCCACTGCCTGTCCTCCCCAAGGTACTCCTAAAGGTCAGACAGGAGAAATCAAAAATTATTCTGATTGCCCCAGACTGGCCATGCCAGTACTGGTATCTGAGCTTAAGGAACTTGTCCCAATGCCCAGCCTGGACCTTACCCTCAAATACCTAGTCTACTGTCCCAGCAAAACAATCAGATTCTGCACAGCCAACTCAGGACTCTAATCCTGGCAGCATGGCGGATAATGTAGCCATACAAACCACACCTCTCAGTAAAGCTGTGATGGATGTCATTTTAGAAGCCAGAAGGCCTAGTACTAGAAAATCCTATGCTGGGAAATGGAAGAGATTTTGTGCTTGGAACCAAGCTCAAGGAACTGATACAGCTGTCCCAAATATTCCTCAGATTTTGCAACACTTAACTGAGATGCTGGACAAAGACCTATCTTTCTCATCAATTAAAATCCATGCCTCTGCCATTTCGGCTCATTACAATACAGAGCCACCACTTTTTTCTCATCCTTTATTAAGGCAGTACCTCAGAGGAGCCAAAAACGTACGGCCTCCAAGGAGAATGCCAGTACCTGCATGGGACCTTAATTATGTCTTAGAAAAACTCACCTTACCTCATTTTGAGCCAGCTGCTACTGCGGATATAAAATTATTTTCTTGGAAAACAGCTCTGCTCCTAGCAATAACTTCTGCAAGTTGAGTTTGAGCTACAGGCTATCATGGCTGTGGAACCCTTTATCATTTTTTATCCAGACAGGGTCTCTCAGAACAAACCCTACATTTATACCTAAGGTGGTATCCAGTGTAGCCCTTAACCAAACTATTCATTTGCCAACCTTTTATCCAAATCCACAGAACAAGGGGGAGAAAATTCTGCATTCTTTGGACGTACACAGACCACTTAGATTCTACTTGGACAAAACTAAAGTTTTCAGAAAGACAGAACAATTACTAGTGGCATATGCCGCAGCATCACAAGGAAAGGTTATCTCCAAGCAGACTATTTCAAAGTGGATAGGTCACTGCATTCGTCTCTGCTAATCACAGCATGGCAAACCAGTGCTTAAGGGCATTAGGCCACATTCAACCAGAGCTGCAGCCACTTCTGCAGCCTTTCTCAGGGGAGTACCAAGCAAAGACATTTTAGAGGCTGCCACTTGGAGTTCAGTGCATACCTTTACAAAACATTACAATCTGCCTCTTTACTCTAAATCCAGGGCAGGCTTTGCCACTGCAGTTCTGCAGGGCCTCATAGCCGCTCCTAATGCTGTTTAGCTCCAGCCCCCCAACCATAGCTTTGGGACTCGACCCAAATGTAATGACTGCAACAGTGAAACGCGAAGAACATAGTACAGTTGTGTACACTTATCATAAATGTAGATGTTCGAGTGTATTCACTGTTGCAGTCCAGGTTACCCACCCGCCATGCCCTTTTGCTGGAACTTGTCTTTACTTCTCTAATCTATACAACCTAGGTGGTGTATTTACTTATAGATGAAGGTAAAGCTTATTTTGGTGCATGTATGTTATATTTACATATTAGCCTACGCCTTTTGGGGGCACCTGACATCTGGGGCAAAAAACTGAAGAAAATTGCGTTGGCTGCATCTTTTATACCCCTGACGACCTGACGTCAGGGAAGAGGCGACAGCAACTGACGCAGGACCCAAGACTTTGGAATTCGGGCCGACTGAGTGCAACCTGCCAGCAGGATAACCCAAATGTAATGACTGCAACAGTGAATACACTCGAACATCTACATTTATGGTAAGTGTACACAACTGTACTTTTTTTATCTGTTTTTTCTGAGTATTTAGAAAAGGGGCGATCATAGTCTCTTTTACCCTTAATGTTCAGAAGACAGTTGATACATTTGTTCGAAGCTGTTGCTTTGAGTGGTTAACGTAACATCATCATTGCTGCAGAAAGGAATGGATGCAAAGGACACTTCACTAGAAGAGTGACATCTCTTAGGGCTTGTTTCAGGGGGGGATATATATATATATATATATATATATATATATATATATATATATATATATATATATATATATTTCTATACCGTCTCCAAGTATAGCATTGCAGTTATCCATCATGAGTGCAGCATCTTTGAGAGTCCAATTTTTCCGTGAACCTTACTTTTCATTTTTGAAACCATGTTTATCCATCACATTATTGATTTGCAGCATGAGTTCAAACATTAGCATGAAAAGGAAAAATGTCAGTTACATTTTCCATTATTCTGTGCATGCATTGTACATACAAACTAAATCAGAGTTCTAACAAATAAAGCCACCAGCAATAACCAGATTCTAAGTCCGCAAAAGCATATACAAATAACTCCAAAAACCAATAGGACTCGAACAGAAAGATAATCCAGAATGTAGAATAAAATTCTTTTATTCCTCAACCAGACACAAGTAAGCTCTTTCGCAGTAATAGTGCTTCTTCAAATGTATCATTTCATTTTGTTAAATTCATTAACTGCAAAATACTATTACCAATTAACCAGTCACTGTTCTATCGGCGCTTAAAGACACAACTAATACTACATATTATTTTAAAAATATTCACAGTAGAAGTATATATAATAAAAAAAAAAAAATATATGCAAATACAAAAATTCACTTCCTAGTCTAAATAAATGAATATATATAAATAAAAATTATTAAAATCTTTTCATCCTGTACCATTTATTCAACCTACACAAAGGGAAACTGTGAGTACCTGTTTATTACTGTAACAATTTACGCATATATACTGATATTAGCAAGTAATGCATGTATTGGAGGATGAGGAGATAAAAGGGATAGTAGACTGCCAACCAGAACTCTCATTTAAGGATATGAAATCATTAAAAAGACAATTGTTACCCTAAAAATAAAAGAAATTTAAGGAAGGAGAATTTTACTGCACCATGTGGGAAATGCCCAACATGTAAATATTTATATGGTTCTTATGTGTTCATACATCCCGATCAGAATAAGATGCTCACTTTTAAGTCTCTGCCAGTTGTGATTAAACGCACATAGTTTATTTAGCAAGTTGCCAGAAATATCAGAAGTTTTATATAGGCAAGACTGACAGAGCCTTTCGTGACAGAATAAGAGCATATTTACCATATAATTAAATGTAGCAGTTCCAATGCATTAGCCAAACATTTAAAAGGAACTAACACCACACAAACTTTTAAATTCAAAGCAATTGGGAAGGTGCATGTAAATATCAGGGGTGGAGATATTAGCAACACTACAGAGCAATTAGAAGCCAGATGGATAGTTCGCTTGAGGGGAGACTATGGTCATGGGTTAAATGACGAAGTCCCTTTTAAGCCTATGTTAAAAGCTAGACCATTGTTTAAGTAGGATGCATAAATGCTACAGGATGAAAAGTTTTTAATAATTTTTATGTATATATATTTGCTTATTTAGACTAGGAAGTGAATTGTTTGTATTTGCATATATTTATTATACTTCTGTCTGTATTTTTAAAATTATATGTAGTATTTGTGTCTAAGCACTGATAGAACAGTGATTTGTTAATTGGTAATGGTGTTTTGTATTTAAATGAATTTAACAAAATGAAATGATACAGCTGAAGAAGCAGTTTTGTGTGAAAGCACTTGCGTCTGAGGAATAAAAGAATTTCATTCTACATTCTGGATTACTTTGCTGTTTCTAAATCATAGTTCTCCTTTATTCACATAATTTTTCATATACTTTCATACTTATTTACTTATTTTACTCCTCTGAACATTATTTTGTACATAGCCTAGTACTTACCTATGAACCTATCAGCCCATGGGCATTTATAAGCCTAGCCACAGAGTGATGGCTTTTGCCTCCCCATTAGATTAGTAACCTGGGTCTCTGTCAACAGGGCTCCTGAAGTGATCCCAGGGTAGAACTTACGATTACCCATCCACTCATCAAGATTTCTCTTGAAGAGGGTCAGAGAGGAGCTCTGTCGAACATGGATTGGGATTCTATTCCAGAGTGAGGGGAGTCGCTGGGACAGGAATCTATCCCTCCAGCATGTCCTGTTTATTGTTGTACATAGGTTCAAGTCACTAGAACGAGTGATTCTGAGGGATCTCATTTTTTTGAGGTGAAGCATGTCCATTAGTTCAGGGTTTGACATGGCCCTTTAGGTTAGGCATAGGTCACCTCTGAGCAGACGGTAAGTGAGTGAGAAGTGCTGGAGCTTTTTTAGTCGTGCTTCATAGGGTAATTGTTTAAGGCCATAAATGTCGTATTATGGCAGGAACTCCAAGGCTTAAAAACACTTGTAGAAACTCCACTTTATTCACCAAATAACAAAAATCAAAACAGATTGGCAACAGGTTTAAGCGCTTTCATCTCTAAGTGAGACTTCATCAGAAACAGTGCTTTAAAACCAAAGACTCATTTAAATAACCACTCTAATTAAACAATTAATGATGTCACCATGACATTATTGTAAAAATACTTTTCTTAAAGATATACACATTTGATCCTGGTTCCACAATGAATTACACAATGTTTAAAATATTTTTTAAAAACTGTACTCATCTAAAATATATGCAATGTTAATAAAATATAAGAAAAACTTAATATTAATAAATATCATTCTTTAAATCATTTAGTACTTTATTAATATTTTAAACATTGTGTAATTCATTGTGGAACCAGGATCAAATGTGTATATCTTTAAGAAAAGTATTTTTACAATAATGTCATGGTGACATCATTAATTGTTTAATTAGAGTGGTTATTTAAATGAGTCTTTGGTTTTAAAGCACTGTTTCTGATGAAGTCTCACTTAGAGATGAAAGCGCTTAAACCTGTTGCCAATCTGTTTTGATTTTTGTTATTTGGTGAATAAAGTGGAGTTTCTACAAGTGTTTTTAAGCCTTGGAGTTCCTGCCATAATACGACATTTATGGATTTAGTTATCTGACTTTTGCTGCTTTTTTAATTGTTTAAGGCCCTTAATCCTCTTAGTGAGGTAATTCTGTGGTCTTTCTAGTTGTTGCAGGTGTCTAGTGAGGTACATCCCAAATGGGGCATTGTACTCTGTTATGGGCCTAATGAGTGAGGAGTAAAGGGGCACAATCACCTCCTTGGATCTGGATGAGAAACCCTTTGTGATCAGGTGTGCCACATAGAAGGATTTCCTGACCGTTTTGGCTATGTGGGTATCAACGGAGAGCATGCTATCTACTTGGGTACCCAGGTCCCTAATTACTTCTGTACTTAGTGGATTCCCATCTATGTGGTAGTTTGTAGGTACTTTGTTTTTCCCAAATGGGATTACTATGTATTTTTTGGCATTTAGCTTGAGGCCGTGACTTTGACACCAGGTGTTTGTCTCTGTGAGACCCTTTTGCAGGATGTCTGTCAGCTGGAGAGCCCATTATTGCACCCAATTTACAGTCATCTGCGAACTTGGTTAGCCACAGTCCTTCCGCCTTTGCCTGTACTTCGGAGAAATATATACCGAACAGGAGGGGTCCCAGGACTGAGCTCTGTGGGACTCCACTTGTGACTGGTTTAGAGTCAGACATGGCACATGCCACTCTTACTGTGTGGGTTCTTTCTGAGAGCCAATTGGCAACCCATCTCGTGACATAGGGGTTAATATTTAGGCTGGTGAGTTTGTCTATGATTCCTGAGTGTGGGATGGTGTCGAATGCCTTAGTGAGGTCCAGATATGCTGTGTGGACCACCTTCCCTTCATCTATGGCCTTGGTGACTGTTTCGAAGAAGTCGACCAAGTTCAGGAGGCAAGATCTGCCTTTAACAAAGCCGAACTGGGTGGGGTCCAGTGTCTGGAGGTTCCCAATGTCCCTGTTAATGAGCTCCATGATAATGTGTTCTATGGCTTTGCAGACCAAGCTAGTCAACCTTATAGGGCGATAGTTCCCAGGGTGAGTTGTGGCACCACCTTTGTGGAGTGGTACGACTGTTGCTGTGCGCCATTCTTTGGGTACATAGCCTGTAGAGAGGCTGAGTTTGAATAGTGATTTGAGATGGGGGGTTAGTTCATTTTGAAGCTCGTGTAAGACAACCTGGGATAGCATCTGGTCCCATTGATGCTGTGTTTTTGGCCTTTGCAAGGGCTGTCTTTACTTGTGTGTCTGAGATATCTGGAGCTTCACATTCTTCTGGGATGGGTGCTAGCCCCTTTGGTGGAGGGAGGGGGGGTGAAGTTTGCACTGAACTTGTTAGCCAGGATGCTGGCAATGTCGGTTGGTTCAGTGTATTTATGGCCATTATGCACTAGCTCGGAGCATATCTGAGAGTTTGCCCCTAGACTCTTGACATAGTTAAAGAAGGCCTTGTGGTTATCCTTAGTCATTGGCTAGTTTTCTTTCGAAGTTGGCCTTGGATGATTTAATGAGGGAGCGCAGTTTTTTTACTGATGTTAATCAGAGATGCCTTCTTATTTTGGGATTTTGTTCTATCTTGCAGGAGTTTCCTCCTTCTGTTGTAAAGCTTATTTATGGCCGGAGTACACCAGACTGGCTTCCACTTTTTTGAGGAGTTGGTCCTGGTTTTACTTGGGATGGCTCGGTCCATGCATTCTTGAAGGTGTTCATAGAATGCACTTTTGTAAAGGATTTTGCCAATGGGTCATCATTTTCCATTTGATTGGGAGCTTTGAAACTTCCCACCTCGGTCTTGAGGAGTGTGAAGTTGGCTTTAGAGAAGTTTTTTACCTTGATTTCCTTGACTTGGGGTCGGGATGTGGATGTCCAGTGTGATTAGTTTGTGATTTGATCTTACCAATGACGAGTTTACCTCAGGTGTGGAACATAGGTTCCCCATGTTGGTGATGACCTGGTCCAGTATGTTGTCACCTCTTGTGGGAGTGGTGACCAGCTGTTCAAGGGCGTTTGAGTTTATAAACTCAAGGAAGCATTGGGCTAGGGCATTTGAACTTGAGTAGTTTTCCCAGTCATTGTTTGGATAGTTGAAGTCACCCAGTAGCATGGTGTTGGGTAGAATCTTCATGCTTTCTAATGTTCTCAGGAATGCTGCGTGAGGGTCCTGAGACAAGGTGGGAGATCTGTAGCAAGCTATAAATTGAACAGTCAATTTACCCACTGTCAATTGCACTTGGATGGTCTCAGATTCTGCGTGCTGTGCTACTAACCTGGAGGTGTGGGTGTTCTTGATGAATATGGACACACCCCTCCTTTTGTGTTCCGGTCCTGGTTTTGGGACCTAAAGGTATGGTAGGAGTTATAGCCTGGTAGTGCTGAGGTGCTCTCTGGAGCCTTGAACCAGGTTTCTGTCACTGCACATACGTCGATTTTTTCCATACTAAGGAGAGCCTTGAGTGCGTGCATTTTGAGGTTTAGACTTCTGGCGTTGAGCAGCATTACCCTCAGTTTTTGTTTTATTGTTTATGGAGGCAGGTTTGTCTTTTGAGCCTTGCCTAAAAAAGGCAGTATTGGGGCGGCAAGAGTCTTGGCCAGTATTCGAAAGCCCAGGGTCGACAGGTACAAGCCGTCTCTGGCGAAGCAACGTGGCTTGTCAAGCATGTCGTCCCAGGCTGACAAGTACTGGATCCCCTTTGAATGACATCAGTAGTTTAACCAATTGTTGAAACTGATCATTTTTTCTTCGTATGCTGGCATCATTTTGGGTGAGGGCAGGATGCTACTCAGAGTCATACCATCCTGGGCTACATGGTCAGTGAGCTCCTCCATGTCTCTCTTCATGTAGTCCAGGGAGGTACGTCTCAGGTCATTTATGCCAACATGTACAATGACAGAGTCATATTTGTACTTGTTGTGGAGTGACCTGAGTGCATGTGTTATGTGGTGGATTCTGGCACCTGACAGGCAGCTTACGGTAACCTTCTCCTAGTTTAGTCTAGTGAGTGGGACATCTGTGTGCCTGATGATAGAATCACCGATTACTAGTGTGTTATTTAGCCTTAGGGGCTGTTTTTGCTTGGCACACTGACGTTGTGACGTATGTGTTACCTGGTTTCTGTTGTGGGGTGGGGGTTGCTTGGGTGTATGCTTAGGAGGTCTCTGTTGTTTAGGCAGGTTCTTATTTAGAGCCTCCGAGTATGTTTTTGCGTGTTTCTGATTTGTTTTCTGGTGCAGCTATGGCTGGTCTATGTGAGTCTGGTAATGTGGTGCTAGTGTTGCCCTTCTCCTTGTGACTGGTTGATCCAGTCGTGGGTTGAGAGAGCTTAGCCTCCAGTTTGGCTGTGTAGCTGCATCTCTCACATATGTTTGTGTTGGTTGGGAGGAGGGGGGTGTTGTCTGTGTACATGAGGCAATTGTAACATTGCCTCAGGATGCCCAGATTCATTAGCTGGACCGGAGAGCACACCTGAAGCTGTCCCTTGAACATGCCTGAATAGATGGTTGGGACTGTATTGCTGATTGGATGAGTAAAGAGCCTTATAGTTCCTGAGTATAGGGCTGAAGTGCAAATTGTAAGCTAGTGCTAGTTTTAGTGAGTTTTAGTAAGTGCCAGTCTTAAATTGCCTTATTTCTAGTGCTGGGTTGAAGTGTTTCAAGGGAAAAACTGAAGTGCAGACTTCGTGGAGCCTGGAATAGTTTAACCGCAGCTAAACAGCGCTGCGCGGTGCGCAAAACCGCGCTAAGCGTTTTTTATACCAGGGAGATCAAAAATGATAGAAATTAGCCCAAAATGGCCAATGAGTTACAAGTTGCTGGGCTGGGACCACTCCTACAGGGACAGATAGGCTGCTCAGAGTTCCCTCTCTCACAGTGAACAAGGAGGCCACCTAACTATCCAAGTATGATATGGGCAACAGAGGAGCCTTTACCACAGTCCTGGATTCAGCAAAGCCTGAAAACTGGACTAGACTAGTTCAGAAAGGCGGGAAAACAAGGATTTTTTTTTCAGAAACAGAAATGCAGAGCTTAAATTACTTTTAACTACACAGAGGAGGCTAGCGCACTTGAGTGTGTAGCCTGCGACTGTGTTACAGGTAACTTAAATGCAAAAACGACAAACAGTAACTATTTTTCAAGCGAAACAAGGAAATCAGTACAGTAAGCAATGCAGATATCACTAGGGATCCACAGAAGCGCTGAAAAGCCGCGTTTTAGGTGGAATTAGCGTTTCAGGGAAATAACAAGCAAACAAACAACAAACATAGCTAGATTCAGTAGGCCTGGATCTAGTCTATGCTACAGCAAACAAGGTGTATCAATTTCAGTAAGAAACAGTTCAAATATGCAGGCACTATAAGCCTTTAACCAGAAATTCCCAGCTCAGAAGGGCAGAGTCCAGCTTGTCCTCCCACAAGAGTGCAGACCACAAACCTTCTTAATGTAAAATAAGTGGCCTGAAGCCCAAGTGCTTAAACCAGAACTAATACACTTTTAGAATAACAGACACTGAGCCCTCAATCAGCAGTTCCCAACTTAGAAGGATGTAAGCTACCCGTCCTGCCACCACAGTGCAGACCACAAACCTTCCTAATGTAAATCAACTGGTCTGAAGCCCAAGTGCTTAATCCAAAAGGCTTAGAATGATAGCTACACTTTAATCAAGTTACAACCAAGCAGTAATAAATACAATTGAATACTTTAAGAATGCCTGGATTAGTGCTTAAGTTATACAAACAAAGCTAGGATTCCGCAGGCCTGGATCTAGTCTATGCTACAGCAAACAAGGTGTACCAATTTCAGTAAGAAGCAGTTCAAATATGCAGGCACTATAAGCCTTTAACCAGAAATTCCCAGCTCAGAAGTGCAGAGTCCAGCCTCTCCTCCCACAAGAGTGCAGACCACGAACCCTCTTAATGTAAAATAACTGGCCTGAAGCCCAAGTGCTTAAACTAAAAGGCTTAGAATGAGTTACACCAAGCAGTAATAAATACATCTGAGTACTTTTAAGATGACGCAAAAGCAAAATAAAGTAGGAAGAAACACAAATACAGTAAATGCAGATAAAAAGAAGAATTTCTTTTTTTGTGTGTGTGTGTGAGCAAATGAGATGGGCCCAGGAGGAGTATCCAAGTACAAATTTACAAGAGGGGTGGACAGTTTCAAAGCCACCAAGTTTAACACCAAAACAAAAGCAGGTCGGGTGGGTGGGGACCTACTGAAAAAAGAGTCAACTTCCAGCTAGATATTGCTCAATGCAACACAAACAAATTAATTTAAATCCTGTATTTGAAAAAAAGTGCAGATAAAGATTTACTTAACTTCACTTGTACATTCAACTGATTGCATGCAGGTCTTAGCTGGCCAAAGCTCACAGTTTAAGCAGAAAATATTTCAAACTGTACCACTTTTATAAAGCAGAAAAACTGAATAACAATGAAGGGAACTACCCCCACTTATGACTGGCTATGCAGGTTTTTTTTAACGAGCCTTAACTGAAAAAACATAAGTTTCAAAAATATGCAGTTTATTTTTACGAAATTTGCTTCCTCCCTCTTATTTTGATCCAATCTCTAAGGCTTTTATTTCTTTTACTCCTATATTCAGTATTCCTTTACTGCTGATTTTATTTTTGATTCCCACTTTCATATGATTGCTTTTTTTGACAACTAATAATAAACAGGAAGGCCATACTGTGCTTTAGCATTATGTCGGGACAGTTCTTAAATCCACATAGCTCCATACATTCCCAGAAAATGTGTTGTCAATTTGTTCTGTACGTTTCACGTCTCTAGCAACTGTTCTCCACTTGAGGGAAAGTCCTCTGAAGGCTACTAGAAGTTTAAAAGTATATAGAAATTCAAAATATCTTAAGTCTTCCAAATTGTGACATACCTAGGGGCCTTTCAGACTTCCTTCCACTGTTCTTTTGCAATTTGTTCTAATTTTCCCTCCCAATATTTTCTAATCTCCTCTGTTTTTTATAGTTATATAATTTTATTTCCATGTTAGGAACCTCACATCAGAATGATGACCTGATTTAAGTGGAGCAAGAGTTAATTTTTCCAAACCAAATTTAAAATCACAAGGAGAAACCACCTGCTTTCTAGGTGGATGGGTAAGCAAAATCCCTTTCAAAAACATTTTGACCATGAGAGTGCATTGAAAGAGTAGGAACCATGGGCAGAAATGCTGAAAAGGCCACCAAATGAACCTAGATAAAGAAGTAACAAGGGCCAGAGAACACACGCAAACATGTAGAACCAGTGACCTTGTCGCCTTAAAAAGGATCTTTGTTCTTAATGTGTCATCAACTAGAAGATCTTTTTCCATTTACTATTGTACGATTTCCTAGTTAACAGGGTTTCTTTGTTTCCTTTAATACTTGCTGCACACAAAAAAATAATTGCCTAAAAGGTATTAATATTGTATTGTCCAGGCTGTTAGTTGAAGCTATTTCAAGTTGGGCTGTTTCAAACATCCCGTCTTCTGTGAGGGGGTAGTCTGTAAGGACGCTTTGTACAGTTGTATTAAATCTTGTCATAACAGTGGATTCCTTCTCTCCACTGTTGCAGTATTCTACATAGAAAGGGATGCCATGCCCAGGGGAGCCCGATGCTCAGCCAGTATGCAAAAGCCTAAAAAAATCTTGTTTGTGCCGTATGTCACATTTATGCTCCCAGTACAGAAAATAGAGCATAAAAGGGATGTACAAACACAACTACCTAGAACTGAATTGCCCAGGAAGAGAGCAGTCACCGCAGGAGTCCATGCACATCCAGAAGGAAAAACTGCAGAACAAACGAGGGTGTTGGAGAGAGGGAACAAATATTGCAACGGTGAAGAGAAGGACATGCACTGTTATGGTAATGCAAAAGTGAAGAGAAGGACATCCACTGTTGTAGTAAGATTTTACACAATTGTGCTATATCCTTCAATATCATTGTTGCAGTATTCTACAGAGAAGGGAGAGTAAAAAAAAATCTCAAAAAAACAGAATGGGAGCTTGGAAGGCTGCGAAGAGCCCTTAACAAACCCACATAAAATGGTTTCAGCAAAACATTCTCTGGCCATAGAAACCATATCCAACTTATAATGCTTAGTAAAGGTATGCACTGAAGACCAAGTAGCAGATACAAGGATGGAATTGGCGTCCAACCCATTGAAGACACCAGTAGAGGCAACATCTCCAACTAGAGTGAGCTGTGACAGAACTAGACAAAGATTTGCCATGAAAAGAATAACAAAATAAAATAGTTTTAGATACCCAGGAGGAGATGGTTTACTTGGAAACAGCCAAACCCAAAGACCTGGGATGAAAGGGGAAAAAAAAGCTGATCAGACTTGCAAATAGTCCTAGTTTTATCTAAATAGTATCTGAGCTGTCTATGCAAATCCAAGGTATGCAGGACCATCTCATTAGCAGACTGAGGAGAAGGGAAAAAGGAATGGAGTTGTATTGACTGAAGGGCAACTCATTTACTGCCTTGGGCATATAAGAAGGATTAGTACGAATTAGACTACCCTGTCCCTGTGAAAAAACAAAAAAGGAGGAATGGCCATTATGGCCTGAAGCTTAGAAACCCTCCGAGCAGAAGTAAGAGCTAGCAACAGAACAGTCTTCCAGGTACAATGCTACAAAGCAGCAGAATCTGCAGGCTCAAAAGGAGCTTGAGTAATTTTTTCCAATAGAGAATTAAGGTGCCAAGGATTAGGAATACGTTTTCTTGGAGTCCTAATATGTTAGACGTCTTTAAGAAATTGTTTAACCTCAAAAAGATAAGTCAAAGGAAGAATTCAAGTGCAGGCAAGCAGAAATGGCTGACAGATGGGCCTCCATAGAAGAATAAGCTAAGCCAGACTGGAGCAACTCACATTAAATAAGAGAAGACCAGAGGGACTCCCACTAAAAAAGGGTCTTGGTTACGAGCATGGCACCAGACCAGAAATCTTATCCATTTTGACATGTATTTTCTGGTTGAGGGTTTCCTTGCCTCCTATAAAACTTTAAGCACTTGCTCAGAAAAGAGGTGCCTGAAAGGGATGAAAACCCTTATCACCCACAATGTCGGTTGCAGAGTGGACAAGTGGGGGTGGATAAGAGACCCCCACTGAGAAACACCAACATGTGAGGTAATTTGTGATGACTGCCCTTGGCCATAGGTTCATAGGTTGGTACTAGGCTATCGGCCCTAGGGCCTATACAAGCCTAGCCATAACAATTCCCTGGATATTTCTTCCCACAATATTTCCTTCTCTGGACCCCTGTCTAGCAGGGTGACTGACATGATCCCTGGGGTGAATATCTTATCTCCCATCCAATCATCAAGGTTCCTTTTGAAGATGGCCAAGGAGGCACTCTGCTTGACATGTATGGGCAGTCTATTTGAGTATGGGTTGTCTCTGGGTCAGGAACCTATCCCTTCATCATGTTTTGTTCATTGTGATGACAAGGCTTAGATCCCTGGAGTGTGTGGCTCTGAGGGATTGGGATTTCTTTAAGTGGAGCATGTCCAACAGCTCAGGGTTTGACATGGCCTTGTAGGTTAAGCAGAGATCGCCTCTGAGTAAATTATATGCCACAGAGTATAGCTGGAGTTTTTTTTTTTTAGAAGCCAAAGATAACGCCTCATGATGGACCCAAAAGCAGCAGCCCTAGAAGACGCATCAGCAGCATCATAGCTACACTTGAGTGGCAAGCTATTTGACCAGCAGAATCTAAAAAAGATGAGGCAGGGGATTTGCCTTCAGAATCATAGTGTTCAGGGATAACCTGATAAGCCTGAGCAATCAAGGCCAAAGCATACCTGGTCATGTTGGTCTGGTAGTTAAAAGCCATTAAGGCCAAAGTAGAAACAGTGTAAACTTTCTTGCCAATCATCTCCTTTGCCCTACTATCTTTATCAGAAGGCAAAGATTTGGAAGAGGTCAAAAGATTAGAAAGCTAACACTACAGCAAGGTCAGCAGAAGGACATTTAAATAAAAATTGACAATCCTCAGGAACCTTATAAAAACCTGTCCGGTTTCTTAGGAGCCGGAGGGTTAGAATCCGGACACTTGGAAGCAGCAATGAAAGGTATTTAAGAAAGCAGCCAACACAGGAGGAACTGCCAGTGGTTTAGGAGTATCCACCTGAAGCAACTCGTAATATCTTCTCTGAATATCACACATGAAATATCTCACTTAAAGAATTCCATCATTGTAGCGGTTGTCCCCAAAGGGCATTTCGATAGGAGACTCAGGGCTAACTGATTCCTGTTCATCAGAACCATAAGCCAAATGCGTAAGTGTCTGTGAAGAATAGGACAAAGACCCCTCATCAGACAAGGAATCTTCATCCAAGGAATCTGGTTGCATAAGCCATTTAGAAGGGATAGAGGTCCAAGGAGGAGCAGGTACTGTGAAACCCCTTGAGGAAGCTTTAGGGCCATTAAGGCAGAAAACAAACCTTTGGTAAAAACTCATTCCCTTTGAGGATCCATAGGGTGGACAGAAACATATTTCAGTTTTTGTCTTTTCTTAGAAGAGACATCAGCCCTAACAAATACTGGAGGTTCCAACCCTTGGCGAGATTCTGTAAGAGAACCCGGAACTTCCTCGCTGACCAATATCTGTGGAGTCCCTCTAGGACCCTCCAAGATAATCTCCCTTTGTCCAGAGCACATGCCTGCAAAGCCTTAGAGAACATGTAAAAAAAAATCTATCCTGGCCTCTGCTGGGGTTGCAGCAGAGGTATCTAACAGATGCTGAATGACCTACACAGCTATTACCTGCTTCTAGAGGGACATCTGGTGGAGGCTGGATAGCTAAAGAATCTAACCAAGACTTCTTGATCTTTTTACCTAGCGAGAGTATCTCTTGGTTTAAAGGATTCTCCCATGGTACCCTGGGATATCTTTGCAAGCCATTGGTTTTCAAAATAAATGGCCAGGGAAGGCAAAGTGGTTCTGAGCATCTTTGACACATGCCTTACAGATACTACAAGAGGTATGGCCATGGGAAACGCACAAAAAAAGACTCTGTTAGTGATTATCCTTATGGGAAATCTGCCTCCCACACTGACATTTTCTTTTTTGGATGATATGAGCTCTAGGTAGTAAAATAAAATACAAGCCAAAGAAAAGGGGAAAAAAAGCACTTATCTGGTGGTGGTGTATATTCAGTACAGCAACAAGGAGATGTTCATCGTGCATACAGCTGCAGTAATCACAGATGGGTTCTCTGCCGTCAGGCGGTCCCTCGGTCGGACGAATTCCAAAGTCTTGGTCCGGCGTCAGTTGTCGTCGCTTTCTCTTCTGACGTCAGTGAGGCCAGAGTATATAAGACACAGCCGACGCCATGTTCTTCAGTCTTTTTTGCCGCGCGGTGCCCGAAGCAGAAGCAGTTCGCAAGTGCCGGTCTGCCAGCTCCTGAATTACGAATATTTTGGAATCCGAAGTCTTCATTAAAGCCAAGTACCCTGTTGGGGAAACTTTTCTTGCCTCAGACCGATGTCAGAAAAAGTTAATAATTGTATTTCTTGTGGGAAGCAAATACCGCATAAGGATTTCCATTCCCGCTGCATACCTTGTTTGGGCCCAGACCACGACGTCTCGGGCTGTCGCTTTTGCTATTGCTACCTTCAATAAACGTACTATTAAGCGTCGGGCGGAGTTCGCCCAGCACTACTTTGGTAAAGCTTTTGATTATAAAATGTCGTCTGACACTCCGACTACCGTTTTGTCCAAAAAACGCAAGGAAAAGGACCGACACGCGAGGCCCACGGTCCCCGCCGACACCACGCCAAAACAGGCTACACGTGGTCCGGTTTTCAGCGAGATGCCTTTGCAGTCCCTGTCTACCGACGACACTTCCTTGGCGGTGTCCTCTGTACCCGAGACCGCTGGGTCCTCGGCCCTTTCCCAGACTACAACCGAAGCCTCTGCTAATGTTGAGCCTACTAATGTGGACAGGTCCACCTCCACCCATGGTGTATTTAGGCCCTCATCTTCCTTTTCAATTAAGGCCTTTACTAAATCCAAAGCAGCCAGGCAGCCCATGAGGCCTGTTGTACAGGGCCCATCTCCAGGTCCCATGCCTAAAAAACAGATGCTTAGAATGGCTGAGGATTTAATTACTCAGAGGTTCTCAACCCCCTCCAGACAAGAGACCCAGAGTGGAGGAAGATTCTCCCTCTTCTGATCAGGGATCCATTTTATCAGAACATTCTGATGCAGAGGAGAACACTCTTACTCTCCTTTTGAGGATTCGGATGCAGAACAGTTCATTCCCTCTGCATCCCCTCCTGAGGATTTCCTTTGGGAAAACCTTACACACCTTGAGGGAACACTTCCATTGGGAAGGCCAAGACTTTTCAGATTCCAAGAAAAGACTTAGGGAATTTCTTTTGTTACCTCAACACAGACCTCTGGCTATACCCCCTGTTTTGGACATACTGGATGATGTCTATTCGGAGGCTTGTCTTAACCCGGATTCTCTGCCTCCTGCACCAGTCAAACCTGATAGGTATTACAGAGTACCCAGCTCTCACCAATTTCTCTTCAAAAGCCATAATGCTGACCCTGAAACCATTTCACAAGGCCCCAAGGGATTGAAGGCCTCCACTGCCAAAAATCCACTTCCTGCAGAAAGGGAATCAAGATCTTTGGAAAGGTGGGGGAAAAGGTTTATACCTCGGCCACCCTAGCCATGAGGGCTTTAAATTGTCAGTTTCATATGCTTAAATATCAACAGTTCCTGTTATCACAATTGAGGAACAAAACGTCTCAACCTGAACAACAAGATTTAAAGGAGTTGCAGGATATGATGCATAGTGCAGAACAAGTGGGTAAACACACCTTACATTGTGGTTATGATGCCCTAGAGGCCTCAAGTAGAGCGGCAGCTACAGGATCAGTCATTCGCAGACATGCCTGGCTTAGGGAACAAAATTTACCAGATCATGTGAAAGCTAAACTTCTAGATGCTCCTTTACAAAAGGATGTGCTGTTTGGTACTAATGCTGAGGAGATACTACGGAAAATGGAAGAAAAAGCCAAATCTATGCAAACTGTCAAAGCCTTACAGGTCCAACCACCACGTTTTAGCAGAAATTGGCCTTCAAAAAACTGGTCCTTTCCAGCCACTGACAAGCCCCAAAGAGGTAGATACAGGCACAAGGGGCAGAGGGCAATCACAAGGATCATATAGAGGCCGACAATGGCAAACTCCAGCACCAAGAGGTGGCGAAGACAGTGCACAACAATACAGGAAGCAAACCCAATGACTCCCTCATTTCCATGCCAAGCATGTCTCAGCTGGCAGCACCTTTGGGAGGAAAACTAGCACTATTTGCAAGCAATTGGCATATTGTCACAACAGACAAATGGATCCTGGACATTATAAACAGAGGCTACAAATTTCAATTTCACACTCTTCCAAAAATGAGAGGCATGCCAAACCTGCCACAAAATCAAAGGGCAGAGGCACAACTGCAAATTTCAAAGCTCATAAGCATGCGAGCTATTCAAGAGGTACCTACTCACCAACAAGGTCAAGGTTTTTATTCAAGACTTTTCCTGGTACCAAGGAAAGGAACTGACTGGAGACCCATTTTGGACTTATCCACCCTAAACACATTTCTAATCGTACCAAAATTCAAGATGCTCACATTACAGCAGCTTCTTCCCATGCTGGGCAAGGAGTTCTGGCTGGTAACATTGGACCTCAAGGAGGCATACCTGCATGTCCCAATCAGACAAAGCTGCAGAAGATACCTCAGATTTCTTGCAGGTTCAATCCACTATCAATTCTCTGCATTGCCCTTTGGCTTGTCTACTGCCCAGAGTATTCACAAAGTGCCTGGCATCAGTGATTGCCTACTGCAGACTTCAAGGGATACAAATTTACCCTTATCTGGACGACTGCCTGATCCAAGCCGACAGCAAGAACATACTTCTGGAACATCTGGCATATGTGACACGGTTACTGCTTTCTCTGGGATATACAATCAACAAAGAGAAATCAAGGCTAACACCATCCCAGAAAATAACTTTCCTGGGTGCCAACTTGGACACAAACACCCAGATGGCCTACCTTACACCAGAAAAACAAGGGCAACTATCTCAGTACTTCAAAATACTAGCAAAAAGTACCAGGCTTACTGCAAGGAAAATCCTGCAGGCTCTGGGATTCATGGCATCTTGCATTCTATTAACCCCATTTGCAAAGCTGCATATGAGGAAACTTCAATGGTACCTAAAAAACCTATGGTCTCAACACAGTCACAGTTTGGAAACAATAATACCAATAATTCCATGTTTGCAAAAGGAATTTCTATGGTGGGCCCAAGCATGTCAAGCAAACAAAGGCCTCCCATTCTGCAAGCCTCAAGCAAAACAAGTCATAACCACAGGCGCTTCAGACTACGCCTGGGGCACATGAACAGGTGCATTCAGGGCAAATGGTCCCAAAAGAAAAGCACCTTCACATCAATCAAGGAGGAATGCTAGCAGTAATAAATGCAATTGCAGCTTTCAAGGACTTCCTGCATCCAGGACAATTACTGATAAGAACAGACAACACCACGGTAATGTGGTACATAAACAAACAAGGAGGAACACATTCATACCCCTTGTGCAGACTAGCCATGACTCTTTGGAACTTGGCTCTGGAAAGACAAATCGAACTTCAAGCACAGTACTTGCCAGGATTGGAAAACACACTGGCAGACAATCTAAGCAGAAAAATGACAGATCCACACGAATGGAAGTTACATCCTCAGGTGTTTGCAGAAATAATCCAAGCATGGGGGAGGCCAGACATAGATCTTTTTGCCTCCCACAGGAATCATCCATTGGAAAAGTTTTGTTCAAAGACCTTTCACCCAAAGGCCTGGAGAGTGGACGCCCTTTCATTCAGTTGGACAGCATGGACAGTTTACGCATTCCCACCTCTGCCTCTTCTGCCCAAGGTGCTTTTGAAAGCAAGAACAGACAAACCGAGGATGATACTGATTGCTCCAGATTGGCCAAGGCAACACTGGTACCCACTCCTGAGGAGCCTAACACATACTCCTCCCTGGTCCCTGCTTCTAATGCCTCTTCTGCTGACTCAGCACAGCTACAAAACTCTTCACAGTCAGCTGAAAACACTCAATCTCGCTGCATGGAAAATTCCTTAACACCACAACAGAACCTACTCTCCAAGGAGGTACAGGATGTCATTTTGGAGGCCAGAAGGCCAGCTACTAGAAAAGCTTACTCCATAAAATGGAAGCGGTTTTGCTCTTGGAATGAGAAAAAGGCCAGGACCATAGAAAACTGAACTTGCCTCAGGTATTACAGTACCTAGCGGAGCTATTGAACAGTGGACTTTCTTTTCTTCCATAAAAATCCATGCCTCAGCCATCTCTGCAGAATTCAACACGGATCCTCCTTTATTTTCTCACCCACTCTTACGACAGTTCCTCAGAGGGGCTAACAATATAAGACCACCAAGGAAACAACCAATACCAGCCTGGGATCTTAATTACATACTAGAAAAATTAACATTGCCTCCTTTTGAACCAGCTGCCTCAACAGATTTGCAATATTTGTCCTGGAAGACAGCCTTCCTTCTGGCCATTACTTCAGCTCGTAGGGTTTCTGAACTTCAGGCCCTCATGGCGGTGCAGCCCTTTCTCATTTTCCATCAGGACAGGGTATCCCTTCGTACCAACCCATCATTTATGCCTAAAGTGGTATCCAGGGTAGCTTTAAATCAAGCCATACACCTACCCACCTTTTACCCCAATCCTCAAAACAAAGGGGAAAGGCTGCTACACTCCTTAGACATCCATAGGCAGCTTCGTTATTATTTGGACAGAACAAAGTCCTTCAGGAAATCAGAACAACTCTTTGTGTCCTATGCTGTAGGGGCTCAAGGGAAGCTAGTTACAAAACAGACTATTTCAAAGTGGATAGGCCACTGCATACGGTTTTGTTACTCCTGTCATGGGAAATCTGTTCCTGCAGGTATCAGATCACACTCCACCAGGGCCACAGCTACCTCTACAGCCTTCATCAGAGGAGTTCCTACCAAAGATATTTTGGAGGCAGCCACCTGGAGTTTTGTACATACCTTTACAAAACACTGCCATCTGCCTTTATATTCCAGAACAAGAGCAGGCTTTGCCACTGCTGTTTTGCAGGGCATTCTGGCTCAACCCAGTTCCTCCTAGTACCTACCACCCAGTGCATAGCTTTGGGATTCTACCCATCTGTGATTACTGCAGCTGTATGCACGATGAACATAGTACAGTTTTGTACCTACCATAAATGTAGATGTTCGAGTGCTAATACAGCTGCAGTACAAATTCCCTCCTCCTTCCCCACTTGGTAAAGGCATGAGGCCTAGCAACCTCTTCATACTACCTGACTGGGTTATCCGGCTATGTTTTATTTGCTTGCTACTACTGATTTTGGATTATATTGCATTGCTTGTATATGCATATAAGCACTATTTAGGTATTGCCTTCCTTCTGGGGGCACCTGACATCTGGGGCAAGAAAGACTGAAGAACATGGCGTCGGCTGTGTCTTATATACTCTGGCCTCACTGACGTCAGAAGAGAAAGCGACGACAACTGACGCCAGACCAAGACTTTGGAATTCGGCCGACCGAGGGACCGCCTGACGGCAGAGAACCCATCTGTGATTACTGCAGCTGTATTAGCACTTGAACATCTACATTTATGGTAGGTACAAAACTGTACTTTCAGACCAACTGTCAAAAATGGCGTTCAAACTGGCGGCAGAGAAAAGTTCTAGGTAGTTGCATCTGTATGTCCCTGCATAAATGTGATGTACAGTGCATACAAGAGTGTTGGGCTCCCCTGAGTGGGACATCCCTTTTCTGTAGAATACTGCAACAGTGATATAGAAGGACATCTGTTGCCCAGACCAGAAGGGAGTCACCACAATGATCTTCAGTCTCCTCCAGCATCTAAAGAATGATCTGAGTATCAGTGGAAAGGGTTGTAAGTCATACAACAACATTCCTGTCCAAGGAAATGAGAATGCATCTGTTTTCCATGCTTGTTTGTTGTGAAACTGAGGCAAATAGATCTGTCTAAGGTGTTCCCCACAGCTGGATCAAATCCCGGAAGACCTCCTAATTCCGCTTCAGTTTGTGATGGTCAGTCCTGGTCCTGCTGAGCTTGTCTACCACAATGATGTTCGTGTTACACTGCTGCAGTCATTACACTTCGGTTATCCTGCCGTCAGGCGGTCCCGCAGTCGGCCAGAGTTCCAAAGTCTTGGTCCGGCGTCGGATGCTGTCGTCTCCTCCCTGACGTCAGTGCAACAGGGGTATATAAGATGCAGCCGACACCATTTTCTTCTGTCTTTCTTGCCGCACAGTGCCCGAAGCAAAAGCAGTTCGCAAGTGCCGGTCGGCCGTCTCCTGAGATTTTCATTCCGAATCCAGAGCCGAAGTCTTCTACAAAGCTAAGTACCCCGTTGGGGAAACTTTTTCTTGCCTCAGACCGATGTCAGAAAAAGTTAATAACTGTATTTCTTGTGGGAAGCAAATACCTCATAAGGATTTCCATTCCTATTGTATCCCATGCCTAGGCCCTGACCACGACGTTACTGGTTGTCGGTTTTGTGCTAGGTTTAACAAACGCACTATTAAACGTCTGTTTGACTTTTGCCCGACATTATTTGGTAGAAAATTCAATTATACCTTGCCGTCGGAACTTCCGACAACCGGAATACACAAAAAGCGCAAAGACACGGATAGGCATCCGAGGCCCAAAACTGACTAAGCCTCTTCTAGGCCAGTCACCGGTTCTTCAGTTTTCAGCGAGGCGCCTTTGCAGCCCCTGACGACTGCTTCTGTAGAACCACAAGCCGCCTCTGACTCCCACGTGGAGATGGCTGGGCCTTCGTATGCACAAGCTCTTCAGTCTACCGAGACTAACCTTTCAGAGGAATCCGAAGTAATTGAGCAACCCACAGCTACAGAGGGTGTCTTCAGACCTACTCAGTTAAGCATTATACCCTCAGCTAAGTCTAAGCCTCCTTTAAAGTCAAAGAAACAACTACAGCATTCTCCAGGACAGGCCTCCATGCCTAAGATACAAATGCTCAAAATGGCCGAAGACCTAATCACTCTGATCAGGGGGTCCCATCCCCCTCCTGATAAAAGGCCTAGACAGGATGCAGACTATGACTCATCCGACCAGGTGTCCATCTCTTCTGATTCATCCTCAGACCTAGTATACTCTCTTACCCCTTATGAGGATTCTGATGCTGAGGAATCAATCCCATCAGCCTCGCCGCCTGAGGGCTACTCCTTTGGGGAAACCCTACATACCATGAGGGGGGCATTTCCACTGGGAAGGCCAGGATTACTCAGAATCCAAGAAAAGGCTCAGAGACTTCCTTTTATTACCTCAACACAGACCCCTTGCTATTCCGCCAGTGTTAGATATTGTGAATGATGTGTATACTGAATTCAGCTTAAATCCTGATTCCTTACCTCCAGCCCCTGTTAAACCTGACAGATACTACAGAGTCCCTGACTCTCATAAATTTCTGTATAAAAACCCTGTAGCTGACCCTAAAAACTATTTCTCAGGGACCCAAAGGAGTTAAGGCCTCATCAGCCAAGAATCCAGTTCCCTCTGACAGAGATTCCAGAGCATTAGACAGATAGGGAAAGCAAGTACATATGTCTGCAACTTTAGCAATGAGGGCCTTAAATTGCCAGTTTCACATGCTAAAATATCAGCAATTTTTACTGTCTCAGTTAAAACAAAAAATGCTTCCAGAATCAGATCCTCCTAATTTTAAAGAAATGCAGGATTTATTGCATGCAGCTGAACAAGAGGGAAAGCATACTTTGCAATGTGGTTTTGATTCTCTAGAGGCCTCCTGCAGAGCAGCAGTTACAGGCTCTGTCATAGGTTCATAGGTTCATAGGTTCATACTAGGCTATCTGCCCAAGGGCATTTATAAGCCTAGCCCATAGTTATGTGGCTTTCGCCACCCCTTTAGTTTGAATAAAAACTATGCCTATCATTTTGCTGTGCCTCTGTCAAGCAGTGACGCTGAAGTAATCCCTGGGGTATATCTGCAATCTCCCATCCATTGGTCAAGATTCCTCTTGAACAAGACCAGAGAGGTGCTCTGCCTCACATGTACCGGGATTTTGTTCCACAGCATAGGAGTCTCTGGGTGATGAATCTGTCCCTCCAGCACGTTCTATTTATAACCGTGTCAAGGTTTAAGTCTCCGCCCTTGTGGTTCTGAGGGATCTAGATGTTTTGAGGTGAAGCATATTCATCAAATCTGGGTGTGACATGGCCTTATATGTCAGGCACAGGTCACCTCTGAGCAAGCGGTATGAGACTGAATAGAGCTGGAGTTCTTTCAGTCGGGCAGCATAAGACATATTTTTGAGACCCTTTATCCTTTTGGTGAGGAACTTTGGGGCCTTTCAAGCTGCAGCAGGTGTCTGGTCAGATACATTCGAGCGGGCATTGTACTCAATCATAGGTCTAATAAGTGATGAGTACAGGGGCGATGACCTCCCTTGATCTAGATGTGAATCCCTTCATGATCAGGTGGGAGATATAGAAGGTTTTCCTAACTACTTTAGCAACATGAGTGTCAAGCGAAGGCTACTGTCAACCTGGGTCCCCAGATCTCTGATGACTTTTTCTGTGCTCAGTGGATTGCCACCTATATGGTAGCTAGGGGTAGCCTTGTTTTTCCCAAAGGGTATGACTATGCATTTTTGGCGTTTAACTTCAGGCCATGGCTCTGGCACCAGTTATCCATTTCTGTGAGGCCCTTCTGGAGGATATCTGTGTCAGATGTGTTTTCGACTATGGCCCAGTTTGCAGTCATCTGCAAACTTTGTCAGCCATAACCCTCCTGTGTTTGCTTGTACTTCAGAAAAGTAGATGCCGAACAAGAGTGGACCCAGGACTGAGCCCTGTGGGACACCACTTGTGACAGGCTTTGAGTCTGACATGGCTCCAGCAACTCTGACCCTGTGGGTTCTGTCACTTAGCCAGTTTGCAACCCATCTTGTGATGTATGGGTTTACATTCAAGCTGATGAGTTTTCGATGATACCTGAGTGGGGTATTGTGTTGAAGGCCTTTGCCAGGTCGAGGTAGGCTGTATGGACTGCCTTTCCCTCATCAATGGCCTTGGTGACTGTCTCGAAAAAGTCAACCAAGTTTAAGAGGCAGGATCTGCCTTTGACAAAGCCAAACTGAGTTGGATCCAAAGTCTGCAAGTTCCCTATGTCTTTATTTATGAGTTCCATTATGATCCTCTCCATGGCTTTGCAGATAAGGCTTGTCAAGCTAATGGGGCGGTAATTTCCAGGGTCTGTGGAGGCACCGCCCTTATGAAGTGGGACCACAGTGCGTGCGCCACTCCTTGGGTGTATCCTGAGGTGAGGCTAAGATTAAACAGCTGTCCTAACTGTGGGTTTAATTCCTCATTGAGTTCATGAAGCACACAGCCGGGGACACCATCCGGTCCCATGGATGCTGTGTTTTGCCTTAGTGAGGGCAGTTCTCACCTGGGCATTGGAGATGTTTGGGGGCTACAATCCTCTGGAATAGATATCTCTCCTTTGGGGAGAAGTTTGCACTGAACCTGTCAGCCAGTATGTTGGCAATGTGTGTAGGTTCAGTAATTTTCACATCATTTTGAACTAATTCTGAGCATATCTGGGAGTTTCCTCCTAGGTTTCTAACATAGCTAAAGAAGGCCTTATGATTCTCTTTAGAGTCCTTGGCGATTTTCTCTCAAAATTTGCCTTGGATGATTTTATGAGAGCTCTTAGTTTTTACTTATAATGATCAAAGGTGTCTTACCTTTCAAGGATTTTGCTCTATCTTGTAGTAGCTTCCTCCTTTTGTTGTAGAGCTTGTTTATGGCTGGGGTCCACCAGACTGGACGCTTGCCTTTGGTACAGAGAGTCTTAGTTTTGTTTGGGATTGCCTGATCCATGCAGTCCTGTAGGTGCTGGTAGAAGGCATTTGTAAATGATTCAGCGGTTTGAGTAATGTTTACCACTGGCTCAGGGTCCTTAAAGGAGACCACACTAGTTTTAGAAGTGTGAAATCGGCTTTTGAGAAGTTTTTCACTGTGGTCTTTTTTGTTTCAGGTGGGGGCGGATGAGGACCTCCAGCGAGATTAGTTTATGATCTGATCTCACCAGTGAGGGTATACTTCGGTGTTGAACATTTTGATCCCATGTTCGTGATGATGAGATCAAGTATGTTTTCTCCTCTTGTGGGGATGGTGACTAGTTGTTCCATGGCATTTGAGTTTATGAACTCCAGGAATCTTTGGGTTAGAGTGTTGGGCTTGAGTAGTGTTCCCAGTCTATATTAGGGTAGTTAAAGTCACCTAGTATGATGGTGTTTGGAGATACATTTATCCCCTCAATGTTTTCAGGAAGGCCATGTGAGGTTCCTGAGTTTGAGAGGTGGCCTGTAACATGCTACAAATTGCAGAGCAGTCTTGCCTATGGTTAATTGCACCTGGATGGTCTCCGATGCATCATGCGTTGCCACCAACCTTGAGGTGTGGGTGTCCTTTATGAATATGGACACCCCCTCCTTTCTTGGTGTTGTCCGGATTTTGGGGCGGGCATGATATGAGGTGAAACCTGTTAGTGCTGGGGTGCTCTCAGGAGCCTTGAACCAGGTTTCTGTCACAGCACAGACATCGATGTTCTCCATATTGAGAAGGGCCTCGAGTCGTGCATCTTGAGATTGAGACTTCTGGCATTGAGCAGCATTACCCTTAGTTTTTTCCTTTTGGTGTTCTAGGGTGGTAGGTTTAGAATTTGAGCCTTGCCTAAAAAGGCACTATGGGGTGGCAAGAGCCTTTGCCAATATCCGGAAGCCCAGGGTGACAGGTGCAAGCCGTCCCTTGAAACAGCGTGGCTTGTCCAGCATGTCATCCCAGGCAGACAGACATTGGATCCCCTTTGAATGACACCAGAATTTAAGCCAATTATTAAAGCTGATCATCTTATCACTGTATTGTGGCATCATTCTAGGTGAAGGTAGGATACTGCTCAAGGTCAGGGTCATACCTGCCTGGGCTACATAATCAGAGAGCTCCTCGATGTCCCTTTTCATGTAGTCCAAGGAGGTACGTCTCAGGTCGTTGACACCAGCGTGGACAATGACTGAGTCGTACTTGTACAATGCTTGGTTAAAAGAACATACGTTACCAGATCATGTTAAAGCAAAATTATTGGATGCCCCTTTGCAGCAGGATGTGTAAAGAAAATGGAGGATAAGGCAAAATCTATGCAAACGGTGAAGGATTTCTTACAGGTTCAGCCTCCTAGATTTAGCAGAAACTGGCCAACTAAGAATTGGTACTTTCCAATTACAGACAGACCTCAAAGGGGAAGATACAGACATCCAAGAGGTAGAGGTCAAACACAAGGTTCTTACAGGCCTCGACAATGGGTTGCATCAGGCCAGAAAGAAGGGGAAGACAGGCCCCAACCATGTAAAACTCAGCTCCAATGACTTCCCACTACAGCTGCCAAACAACTCCTTCTTGGCAACCCCCTTGTGAGGAAAACTGGCACTCTTCTACCACAAATGGAAAATGATCATCAAAGACAAATGGGTTCTCAACAGTGTATTTCAAGGATACAGGTTCCACTTTCACACTCTGCCAAGGTTAAAAGGAATGCCAAATCTGCCACCAAATCAATGGGCAGAGGCTCAAAAACAAATTACAGCACTCATGGATATGAGAGCTATTCAAAAGGTACCACAACAGGAGCAAGGACAAGGATTTTACTCGAGACTCTTTCTGGTACCCAGAAAGGACAAAGCCTGGAGGCCCATTCTGGATCTTTCATCTCTAAACGCTTACCTGGATGTTCCGAAATTCAAAATGTTGACATTACAGCAGCTTCTTCCCATGCTGGGCAAGAAAGCTTGGCTTGTGACCTTGGACCTCAAGCAGGCATACCTGCATGTCCCTATCAGACAAAACTGCAGAGGATACCTCAGATTCATAGCTGGTTCAATGCACTACCAATTTTCTGCACTGCCCTTTGGCTTATCTACTGCGCCCAGGGTCTTCACAAAGTGCCTGGCACCAGTAATTGCATTTTGCAGACAGAAAGGAATTCAAATTTATCCGTACCTGGACGACTGCCTGATTCAAGCAGAGAGCAAGGACATTCTTCTAAAGCATCTGACGTTTGTAAAAAAGTTAAGTTGCCTGAGGTACGCAGTAAACAAAAAGAAATCAAAACTAGTGTCCTCACAAGAGATTATATTCCTGGGTGCCAGCTTGAACACAACGGCCCAGATGGCTTATCTCACGCCAGACAAACAAGGACAACTGACTCAATACTTTCAATTGATGGCAGCAAAGACCCAGCTCCCTGCAAGAAAAATTCTGCAGGCCTTGGCTTACATGGTATCTTGCATACTACTAATTCCATATGCTAGACTACATATGCGGAAACTGCAATGGTACCTAAAGAATGTATGGTCTCAACACTGTCAAAGTTTGGAAACAGTTATACCACTAATCCCTTGCCTTCAGCAGGAGTTTCAATGGTGGGCTAAAGCTTTTCACCTCAACAAGGGACAGCCTTTTACACAACCCACAGCCAGGCAAACACTGACAACAAATACATCGGATTATGCCTGGGGAGCACACATGGCAGGCAAATGTATTCCGGGCACGTGGCCTGCAGAACAAAGGCATTCTTCACATCAATCAAAAAGAGATGCTAGCAGTACAAAATGCGCTTATAGCTTTCAAGGACCTGCTGCATCCAGGACATCTACTACTAAAGACAAACACCACCACAGTTATGTGGTACATAAGCAAGGGGGCACTCACTCCTACCCCCTATGCAGACAAGCTATGACCTTATGGAACACAGCTATAAACCTTCAAGTTCATCTGCAAGTGCAATTCCTGCCAGGAGAGAAAAATACACTGGCAGACTACTTAAGCAGAAACATCATGGATCCCCATGAATGGGAGTTGAATCCAAAAATATTCAGAATGATAACACAGAAATGGTGGAGCCATGGAGCGGACATAGATCTGTTTGCATCCCCATTAAACTGCCAGCTACAAAAATTCTCCACAAGGAGTTACCATCCACAAGCATGGAAAGTGGATGCCCTCTCATTCAGCTGGGAGAACCTACAAGTATACGCTTTCCCACCACTACCTCTCCTGCCAAAGGTACTCCTAAAAGCCAGGCAGGAAGAGCTAAAGATGATCCTGATTGCACCAGACTGGCCACGCCAGCACTGGTACCCAATCTTAAGGAGCTTTAGCACAAGAGCCACCCTGGATTTTGCCTCAGATGCCACATCTACTGACTCAGCACAACAAACAAATACTACACAGCCAGCTAAAGACCTTAAACCTTGCTGCATGGAAGATTCCTTAGTCAAGCAAGCAGTGCCTGTCTCCAAAGCTGTTATGGATGTCATTCTGGTGGCCAGAAGGCCTAGTACCAGGAAAGCCTATTCGGATAAATGGAAGAGATTGTGCGCCTGGAACCAAGCTCACAGCCTTGACCCTCTTGTCCCAAACATTCCTCAGATACTACAATAGTTAACTGAGATGCTGGACAAAGGACTCTCTCATCCATCAAGATCCACGCCTCTGCCATCTCTTCTCATTACAACACGGATCCACCAATTTTCTCTAATCCTCTGTTAAAACAGTACCTCAGAGGGGCTAAAAACATAAGACCGCCCCGTAGAGCACCTACTCCAACTTGGGACCTCAACTTCGTTTTGGAGAAGCTAACTTTACCTCCTTTTGAGCCAGCCAACACAACAGAATTAAAATATATCTCTTGGAAAACTGCTCTGCTCCTGGCAATAACATCAACACGAAGAGTTTCAGAATTACAGGCACTAATGGCAGTGGAACCTTTCCTCATTTTCCACCAGGACAGGGTGTCTTTAAGAACTAACCCTACTTTTATGCCAAAGGTGGTATCCAGTGTGGCTCTAAACCAAACTATGCACCTGCCAACTTTTTATCCTAAACCACAGAACAAAGGGGAGAGACTACTGCACTCTTTGGACATTCACAGGCAGTTATGCTTCCACTTGGACAAAACCAAAGCTTTCAGAAAATCTGAGCAATTATTGGTAGCATATGCTGCAGGAGCACAGGGAAAAGCCATTTCAAAACAGACTATTACAAAATGGATAGGACATTGTATACGTTTCTGCTACACATACCATGGAAAATCTGTTCCTAGCAGCATTAGATCTCACTCCACTAGGGCAACAGCCACTTCAGCTGCCTACCTCAGGGGAGTACCTACCAAAGATATTTTGGAAGCAACTTGGAGTTCTGTACATACCTTCACCAAGCATTACTATGTGCCTCTATACTCTAAATCCAGAGCTGGCTTCACCACTGCAGTGCTGCAGGGCCTTATAGCCACCCCTAATGCCTTATAGAACCAGCCACCCTGCCTCAGCTTTGGGATTCTACCCAAGTGTAATGACTGCAGCAGTGGGATTCTACCCAAGTGTAATGACTGCAGCAGTGTAACACGATGAACATAGTACAGTTTTGTACCTACCATAAATGTAGATGCTCGAGTGTATACACTGCTGCAGTCCAGGTTACCCTCCCTCCTTCCCCTCTTACTGGCTGGTACGTACCTATGTCTTCTACCCTTACTACCTATGGGGAGTATTTGCTGGTAGCTGTAAGTTGTTTTTTTGCTTTTCTTATGTATGTTTTAGTAATTGGAATTGCCTACCTATTTAGGGGCACCTGACATCTGGGGTAAGAAAAACTGAAGAAAATGGCGTCTGCTGCATCTTATATACCCCTGTCGCATTGACGTCAGGGAGGAGTCGACAGCAACTGATGCCGGACCAAGACTTTGGAACTCAGGCCAACTGGGGAACCGCCTGACGGCAGGATAACCCAAGTGTAATGACTGCAGCAGTGTATACACTTGAACATCTACATTTATGGTAGGTACAAAACTGTACTTCATACAATTTTTTTCCCTTCCACTTCCATCCTCACAAAAGTTTCCCAGTGTTCCACCCAATCAGGGGAAAGTAGCAGCACTAGAAATACAAAAGCTGCTAGAAAAAGGAGTCCAAGAGGTCCCACCAGACAGAATCCAGAACGTACTCAAGAATCTTTAGTGCCAATGAAAACAGAGGATGGGAGACCTATTCATGATCTCAGCAACTTGAACAAGTCAGTTCGGCACTGTTTCACTCCATCCTGCCATTTTTAGGGAAGGACAGTTTGATGTGCTAGATAGACCTTAAAAATGTGTGCCGTCATATAAAAATGAACAGGCGATCCAGAAGGTTCTTACACTTCCAGGTGGGAGTCAGTCATTACCAGTTCCAAGCCCTGCCCTATGGTCTCACCACAGCCCCAAGGGTGTTCACCAAATGCATGGCAGTGGTGGCAGCTTACTTGAGACTGCAGAGATTCCAGTTGTTTCTGTATTTAGACTCTCATTACCTCTCCGACCATGCATCTACTCATATTAGCGAGAGACCACATGCTCCAAACTTGCTCCCTTCTGGGAATTAAAGTAAATTACAACAAATTTCAGTTGCAAACATCTTGAACACTGGAATTCATAGGAGCAAATTTCTTACAGCATCTGCAACAACCTCACTTCCCCCAAACAGAGTACAAACATTAAGATTCCAGGTCATAAAAATTATTCCCAACACCAAAATTTCAGTCCAGTTGTTTCTTCAAGCCCTATGGTCAATGTCAGCGGCCATAATTCTTGTTCCCCTGGCAAGATATGAGAATTCTTCAGTTGATGCTAACATCTCAATGGTCAAGTCTTTATCAAAGGATGTCAGTTCAAATGATTACAAGACATGCAAGATATACCTTTGTTGGTGGATGAGGTTGGATCAGCTCTTCCAGGGACGTCATTCATTCTCCCTCAACCCATGGCCATAGTAACCATGGGCACATCCCAGATTGAGTGGGGAGGAACTTCTTAGGTAAAATAGTTGAAGGCACTTGGTCCCCGGAAGAGGCCAGTTTGCATATAAATGTCCTGGAGATGACCAGTGTTTTTAGCAAGCTTTTCAGGATGCTCTATTTCTGGGGGCAGTTGTGATCCAAAAAGACTGTCAGTAGTTTGGTACATTAGCAAACAAGGAGGAACATGGTCTTATCCCTTATGTTGAGAAGCCCTCAGTGTGGCTGTGGGTGGTCACATCCAGCCACTTTCTGACAGCAATGCACATTCCATGGAAGTCCAGCTTGATAGACAAATTGAGCAAGTCCATTCTACTACCTCATGAGTGGTCTCTCAAAAAAGTAACAGAAGCAATTTTCTGTTAGTGGAGTCAGCCTTGATGCACTCTCTTTGATTCTCTCCTAAACAACTGCAGTAGCTTTTGTGCCCTAATCCCTTAATGGGAGAATCACCAAGGGATGGTCTGCTCCACGATTGGCTCTCCAGTCTTCTTTGTGCTTATCCACCATCCCCACTGATTTCCAAATTCTTACAGAAAGCTGCAAGCTTGAAGAGCAAAGTCAACCTCATTGTATCTTACTGGCCTCTACAGCTTTGGTTCCCCTTCTTTTGGCCTTATGTTCTTTACCCACCTTGGATTTTGGATACGATTCCAGACCTACTGTCTCGCCCGACAGGCACGATTCCTCCAGATATCTCAAACTTCGTGGTAATAGCATGGTTTCTCTACTTCCATTTATAGCCAAACAACATATACTCTTATCCCCTGTCCATCATATACTTTTGTCTTCCCATAAAGCTTCTGCTAGGAAAATCTACAAGAGTAAGTGAGAGGTTTGTTTGTTTGTGCACATCAAAAACATATCAATTCTTTTTCAGCCCTACACGGGAATGTACTAGAGTTTTTGGCAGAAATTTTTAATAAGGGAGCTAGCTCATCTACTATTAAAGTTCAAGTGACAGCAGTCTCTAACTTTCATGTAGGAGCTGACAGTTCTCCTCTAGCCTCTACCAGGATATGCAAGGCTTTCCTAAAAGGTACTATTTTATAATAGACCACCTTATAAAGACCATACTCCTCCATGATATTTGAATTTTCTGTTGCAGGCCGTAATCCATTCCCCCTTTGAACCGGCAGTAAAATGTGATCTTAAATTTCTGCCTTGGAAGATGATCTTTTTAGTGGCTATCACATCATCTAGAAGAATTTCAGAGCTCCAAGCATTATCCTCTAAACCTCCTTATTTGATTTTCCAATAGAATAGTGTTAAGAACCAATCCTTCCTTCATTCATAAGGTGGTGTCAGAATTCAGTTATCAGTCAGTATGTTAGCTTGCCTGTTTTCTTTACAAAATTTGAAAACAGATGAATGTGTTACATTTGCTGGATGTTCATAGACAGTTGCATTTCTACTTGCACAGAACAAGAGGCATTAGAAAATCTGATGAGTTATTTATATGCTTTGCCGATAAAAAGGTAATATTGGCAAGATGGATTACAGACTGCATAAACCTGTCTATATTAAATTGGCTATTTCATTAACAAAACCTTTAAGAGCTCACTCTACTAAATCTATGGCAACCTCGTCAGTATTTTTATCCAGTCATTCCATGGATGACTTGTGCAGCTGCTACTTGGGCTAATCCTCATACTTTTGTTGTTCATTACAAATTGGTTCTGGTCTCGAGGGGAAGAGCAGCCTTTGGTTCATCCATGCTCAGGAACATCCTTAGAGTCCACCTGGGATATCTGGTAGCTGGGGGACTCTGTCCTGCAGTGGTTGAGAAATGAATGAAAATTGACATCAAATAAAGAAGTTGTGCACTTACCATAACATTCCATCAGTGTTGTCCATTTTCATTCTTCCTCAACTTTGCACCCACCAACCCCCAATCTTTGTTGTTGTGGATTTCTGGAAGAATATGTGATGCTGTTAAGACATTGCAGTGTTTTGTATGGAGCTCCAGATAAAAAAGTTGCAGATCTGTGGCTATATAAAATAAGCATCCTTTAAATCTAGAGTTACCAAAAAAACAGAAATGGGAGATAAAAGGTTACAGATTGTGAAGGGGATAACATGTTGAACTTTGGGACTTTCATAGACTGCTTGAGAGAGGAAAGATCTAGGAGTGATCTCCATTAAGCTTCTTTCTTTGGTACCAGAAACATTGCTGAATAAAAACTATTCCTTGTAATAGAAAGCGGGGCAGATTCTACTATCACTTGAGACAGCATTTGCTGAATGACAGGAGGGGAAAGGGAGTATTAATCTGGTAGATTAGGAGGAGTCCCCTGAAAGGGGATAGAGACTCCTACTGCCATCTCACTCTCAGAACCCATTTGTCCTAGATTAACTGTTGCCAAAAAAAAAAAAGAGAGCCAGATATTGAGGAAGATTTAAGATTTCATACCATTTGAAGATATACATTCAGACTTGAACTGTCCTGTTTCTTGGTGGCAACCCCCTTTTGGATCCTCTCTGCCCTTATTTTTGATTGTCTGCTTGCCATAAGTTTACAGAGACTGTTTTTATTTTTCCTTATTAAAAGGATCCTGTATTAGAGATGAAGCCTTTAACAGACTTGGAGAAGGAAGGCTGAAACATCTGATTCTCCCCTTAAATCAGTTCCCGTCTCATCACACTTTCAAGACCTCAGCAGCAGACAGTCCATATACCTTCCTATCCAGTAAAGAATTCAGAATATCTGTTTCAATGTGTTCATGCAAATTTTGTGAACTTCCCTGTGCAAACCTTCTCATCAAAAACCCAGTAGCTGCTTCTCTGGAAGAGAGATCAGCTGATTCATAAGCACACTTCAAGTAATGTTTGGTTACTTGAGAAACACAAGCAGTATGTTCATTTAGAGATTATTTATTCTTGGAAGAAGGAAAAGTAGCAGTAATGTTCCACCTTTTCAAAAGAAGCAAGCAAAACCTTAAACAAGTGAGCTTGTCAGTTAGGAATCATGCAATTAAGTGTCAGTGGAATGCACTCATTCCCAAATCTGTCAATAGCTTTCCCATCCTTAGCAAGAGAAGGGATTTGCATTTACTAAATATGTAAATGCAGAAAGTTTAGACGAGGAAATAGGTGCTGGGTCAGATCTGGGATTAGAAAATGTTTGTAAGATTGAGGAGCTGTATACCATCTGCCTGCCTTCTTAAGAGACTGCATGCTGTGCAGACTTAATTCATATTTTTTTATAAAGAAATTGGAATTTCATTCTGTTTCCACTGAAAATGTTGATTTATGCTAGATATGGTTTCAGAAAAAAATAATTCTGTGGTGTCGGAATTAATTGCCTGAGGAAGAATAACAAAATCTTTTTCCTGCAAAATCCATTCCCTGTGCATCACAATGGAAATGTTCAGAAACTGAAGAATTCCTTTTTCACTCATCAAATCCAGAATGAGAAGGGTTGATAGTCTGAGCTAATTTCAATAAATCTTCCCTGAATAAAGTAACAGATAGGAGAAGATAAATGTTTAACTTGTCTGCTTTTTGGTAAGAATATCCATAGAAGCAGAATGTGTCATGTTAGGGATATCACCCTGGGGACAGATATCTTTAGTCTGGCTAAGAGAAACATTCCCCACTCCTTCCCCTGAGACTGAGAAAAGTGGTTCTCTGATGCCTGCCAAGGACACTAAACAGCTGCAGAGGATGTGTCTTACCCACTGTCTGTAGATGAGTGATCTGTGGAACCCAAAATGGCCACTGCAGGGTCACCCATCTGTGGCTGAAGCAAGGCAGCAGCCTGCTGAAAAGGCAAGGCTATATGGAAATGTTATTCTTTTTGTGACCTTAGGAAGGAAGAACTGAAGAACCAGTAAAGCTGTTCTATGGAAAGCTGTTAGAAACTTAGAACCCAGGTAGCAATGAAAGCAGCAGTTTGTAAATTGTAAGAATACAAAACAAAAGTGTAATCACCAGAAAAGCGCAACACACACACTTGCACCAATCCCTGAAAGCATTTTATAAAACCTTTATCAGTAAAAATTAGAGTAAACCTTAGAAAAACAAAAGTTTATACTAAAAGTAATAAAAGAACCATACTTTTATAACTCATAGAAAATTCACGACAGTCCAAAAAAAATTGTTCCTAGCAAAAAACAAACCGTTCTTGGCAGAAAGGTGTTTGTCATAACATTTAATTGTGGAGGGTTTCCCTCTGAAGGGAGCTTATCTGACCAGCTGTTCTTTTGGAAATGAAAAGCTAACATTGCCCTGCTCATTCCTTTTACCCATTTTTGATGTATATAAAACTGCTTGAGATTGTGCCTTCATGTTAACTCACTGATGACCCCCCCCCCCAAAATTAAGCTTATTGCAGATGGGAGAGTATTAGCCATATCATTTGATTTATGAGTAGTTTTCAAGCAGTTGACTTTACTGTCTTCTAGACTTGTGTTAGTTGTTCCTACAGTCACACTAGGATTTCACAAGAGCATCTGTGCACTGACGAGGTGCAGCATTTAGCATTCCTGCTTTACTATGCTGGGTTGTCTGAGTTCTTAGCTATGCTGATGCTTTATGCAGTAGCTGGTCAAAATGTGTGTGTGTTTATTGGGTATTTCTACATTCCACAGATAAATTGGTGAGCATTAAAATTGCCCTAGGATTTTGTGCCATGCCCATGATTAGTTTCTGTGGTTGGTATGCACTGAAAGCTGGGATAGACTTGCACTCAACTACTTTCCTGAACTGTATGAAGTGGGTATTGAAGAATGATTTACTTACAGCTTTTATTCAGTTTTTAAATATTTACGCACACTCACACACACACACATATATATATATATATATATATATATATATATATATATATATATAGGGTTTACTATTAAAATGTCATTAGTTCATTCAATCTAATAGTGAGCATTTGTGAAGGCCAACCCACTCAGATTCTTAACCTTGAATTAACTTCTGTTCCAGCTTTCTCCATTTCCACTTAAAAAAAATTCTAAGCTGGTTTCCCCCTTTCCTGTAACAGGTCTAGTCCAGATACAGATTTGCAGTATCCAGGACTGTTTGTAAGCTCCTGAGCCCCCCCCCTGCTTAACTAGGGTAAACTATTCCTGGCACTATAAAGTCTACTCTTTAAATTTTCCCTCGCAACTAGCCAGCTTTTTAGTTTTAGCACTCAAATCTGTTTCTTTGGGCTCAGCACTTGTTCAGAACTTGTTGTAAGCACTAAATAAGCTACAAATTACTGCAGCACTCAACTTTCCTCACTTGTGTAGAGTAAAACAGTTTTTAGTACTTAGTAAATAAGCACCTATCTAGGCATGTCTAAAGGTCCGCTTCCGGTGTTTTCTCCTGTCTACCTGATGAATCTGGGCATCTTGGGGCAATGCAGCAATTGCCTCATGTACACAGGCAACCCTCTCCTTCTACCATCCAACACTACAGCGTGTGAGAGATGCACTTATATAGCCAAACTGGAAGCAAAGCTCTCTTCACCCAAGACTGGACTAGACAGTCAAGAGGAGAAGGTAAACACTTGCACCACACCACACTCATCACATAGTCCCTCAAAACCTAGTCCAGCAAAACGCACACAGAGAAGCACAAAACACATGCCTACATTTACGGAGGCTCTCAATAGAAATCTACAACTGAGACCTCCAAAGCAGAAAAACAAGCAACCTCCACCCCCCCAACACAACCCAAATGACACAGCCCACATACTCTGTGTGCCACTCAACTACAGCCCATAAGGCATATAACGTACCCAACACTCTAGTCATAGGTGACTCTATAGTCAGGCACACTGATGTTCCTCTCACCAGGCTAAACAAGGAGAAAGTTACTGTCAGCTGTCTGTCGGGTGCCAGGATCTGCCACGTAATGCACGCACTCAGGTCACTCCACAACAAGTATAAATATGATTCTTGTCATTGTCCATGTTGGTGTGAATCACCTGAGACGTACCTCCCTGGACTACGTGAAAAGGGACATGGAAGGAGCTCTCCGATCTTGTAGCCCAGGCAGGTATGATCCTAGCCCTGAGTAGCATCCTGCCATCACCCAGAATGATACCACAGTACAAGGGCAAAATGATTGACTTCAACAATTGGCTAAGCTTCTGGTGTCATTCTAAGGGAATCCAGTATCTGTCCGCCTGGGATGACATGATCAACAGACCACGATGCTTTGCCAGAGATGGCCTGCACCTGTCGCCCTTGGGATTCCAGATACTGGCAAAGGCTCTTGCCACCCCAATAGTGCCTTTTTTAGGCAAGTTTCGAATGACAAATTCACCACCATAACAGGTACAAGCAAGCAAAATCTGAGGGTAATGCTACTCGATGCTAGAAGTCTAAACCTCAAAATGCATTCACTCGAGGCACTCCTTAAAATGGAGAACATTGACATCTGTGCAGTGACAGAGATCTTGTTCAAAGCTCCAGAGAGCACCCCTGCATTACCAGGCTATAATTCATACCAGACCTTTCGCCCACCTAACCCGGATGGAAACACTAAAGGTGGAGGCGTGTCCATATTCATTAAGGATATCCACACCTCTAAGCTAGTGGCTCAGCATAATGCATCCGAGATTATCCAAGTTCAACTAACTCTGGGCAAGACCGCAATCCAGATTGTAGCTTGCTACAGACCCCCCCACCACCACCATGCCCCAGGATTCCCACTCCTCTCTTCTTGATACACTGGAAAATATTAGGGTACAACCCAACACCCTAATAGTGGGTGATTTCAACTACCCCACCATTAACTGGGAAAACTACTTATGTGCCATCTCTTTTGCTCAATGTTTTCTGGAATTCATAAATTCCAACGCCTTGGATCAGCTTATCCACACCCCCACCAGGGTCAGCAATATCCTAGACCTAGTCATCATCCAACATGGACGACCGGTGTTCCACACCAGAGGTCAATTCATTGTTGGTCAGATCCAACCACATGCTAATCACCCTAGACATCCACATCCCGCTTCCACCCCTATTAGGGAAACAACCGTAAAAAATTTATCCAAAGCCAACTTCACACTTAAGACAGAAGTGACAAACACCACGACATCCATGCAGATGGATGCTGAATCCTACACAAATGCACGTACACGAGTGCATGGATCATGCTATCCCTAACAGAACCAAGATGCTATCCTCCAAAAAAAGGAAGCCAATCTGGTAGTCTTCTGCAGTAAACAAACTCTACAACAGAAGAAAGAAACTGTTGCAAAGAAGAATAAAATCCCATGATTGGAGGAACTCCCTGGTCAGCCCCAGTAAGAAGCTGAGATCCTTCATAAAATCCTCCAAAGCTAGTTACGGAAACAAATTTGCCGCTGATTCTAAAGACAGCCACAAAGCATTCTATAGCTATTGAAGATGCAAAAAACAAACTGCTGCAGGTACACTGAGGTGCCCAAAACACACAACAGCAAAAGTAAATTAAGGCACCAAAGTTACACAGTGGAAATCAGTCACTGTACTTTATTGCAGAAGACAAACTGTAAGCGCTTTCACAACTTAATGTTGCTTCATCAGACCACATCACTACAACTGATGCTTGGTTAAATACTAGGACAATTAGTATGACATAACAATTTAAAGAGATATTACTCCATTAACATAAGAACATATATCGATATCCATCTCATATTTAGTGTTTAAGGCGCCTTGCCTTAAGGTAAGGAACTAATGAGGTGCAGCCATTCAAACCAGGATATCTATCTGCTTGTAATTTAGTGATCCATTGTTGTTCTAATTCTTCAGTGTGGTTTTCTACATCACCACCTCTGTTTGTCCTTGCTATTTGTTGTAAGATTAAAAATTTAAAACAATGACTACTGTCTGTATTCAGGACATGATTAGCTAGAGCATTTGATTGCTTCTGGTTCCGTATGTCCCTTATATGTTCTAACATTCTTTCTTTAAAGCTCCTATTTGTTTTGCCTACATAATAGGCATGGCATGCTTGGCAAAAACAAAAATAAACAACATCGACACTTTTACAATCATAGTAATTCTTCGTATAAAGTTTAAAACATTTCACAGAATGAATGTACTCATTTTTAGTGTAGACATGCTGACAAGCAGCACAATTCCTGCACGGGAAGGTGCCCTGTCTGAGAGATTTTTTCTAAAAGACTGATGTTCTCTATTACAGAGCTGCTGCTTTAAAGACGCATTATTTCTAAGACTGAAGTTTGGGGTGTCACCAACTGTGGAAACCAGACCTGGTATTTCATGTAATAAGTGCCAATTCTTTTTAATAATTTCCGTGTACTTATTGATGTCACTTGAAAATCTGAACACTATTCTAAACTTATTTCTATCAATACTTGTATCATAAGGTATACTTGTATCAGCTCTATAAGAGCTCATGTATGGTTTACATCTTGTAGATCTCAGTTTCCATGCATCTGCTATCACTCTAGTGATTTCTGAGCTAGAATAGCCTCTTGTTTGAAATTCGTCTTGTAATTTATTTAAAGCAACTACTGCCTCTTCATCATTATTATGTAGGCGTAGGGTTCTTATAGACTTGTCCTTTGAGGACATTCCTAGGTATGTGTCTCGGGTGCATGCTTGACCTAGACAGGCATTGGTTCTTGTGGGTGTGTGATAAATAGTGGTTCTTATCTGCCTTAAATCACTGTTGCAGTAATCATTACATGTGGGAGATTACCAGTTACTGTGAAGGATAGGAGGAATATGGCACAGTGGAACCCTCCACAAAACTGTGAAGGATAGCTCTTGGCAACCCTGGCCTGGCTCTTGAAATGACATCCAAACTTGTATTTGTTAAAAGTCTGGAGAGAGGAGCCACGTAGCAGTTTCTAGAATAGAATTAGTATCCCAACCCCTGCAGAAAGCGTCCTGCATTTTTACGTTTGTAGAAGATTATTCAATGCAAATTAGTAAAATTGTTGATTGTGAAGATCTTTGAATAATGACAAAGAAAATGGAAACCCTAGCTGAAAGCATTTTAGAAGAGGTGATATGTAATGATGGTTATCAAAAGGAGTGGCGGCCACGTCAACAGCACTTACTGGTTGATACTGATTCGTTTGAATATTAAAGTAGCAAGAGGGTTAGAAGAAATGAAGTTGTGCCTGTGACATTTCAGGACTGATAGAAGATTACGTAAGAAAATTGCAAGCATCTAGTATTGATTATATTGAGTGTCTGCATGCTCAACTGTTTTTGGTGCCAAATAAGCTGTAAGTTGAAATGGAGTGAAAAATTATTTGGCTAGGCAGAAAATGTGGTTCAACAATTAAACCATAATGGAAGATTGAGCTTGAATAAAGAATCTGAGATTGATTGGAATAATGGAAGAAGGAGGATTAGAATCAGGTGGGTTTTGTGAAACCTAAGATGGTACAAAATTGTCACTGAATGTGAGTGTGTCAGCTACCATTGACTGTATCCAAAAGGTATGTGGTAAACCTAAACTCATACTGATGCAGGTTGTCACCGTATAGAACAATTATGGCAACTGAGGCAACCAGGGAGAGAACTCACTATAGAACAGTGGTTCTGAAACTTTGCAAGCTGGAGGACCCCTTTTATAAAGGAAAAAATTTTGACGGACCCCAGTCGGTGGCGGTACACAAGTTACATTTGGATCAACCCTCAAACCCCCCCACCACACAGCCATTTCAGTGTCCCATTACTTGGCTAATTCTCCCAAATTGCCATAAACACTGTACAAAATTGTCAGTGTGCATACTGTTTTATGTTTTATTTATACAATGATTACAGATGTTTGGAGTTGATTTAAAACTTGTATTTCAAATTTTATAGCACAAACACTGATGGACATTTATTAAAGCTAAACAGACATTTGCTAAATCTAAACAAAGCAATATAGTCACTTTGAAAACAGACTTAACATTACAACAACTTTACCTTTGAAACTCACATTCACTGAAACAGCATTGAAACCCACATTCAAAGAACGTGCATCTGGCTAGTGGCGGATTAAGTTTACCTTTAGGCTGTTTTCAAAGCATAGGTCCCTTGTGAACATTTTTAGGAGCATGCAGAAGTTCTTTGATTGACCTTCCTGATAGTATAATTACATTTTAATACACTAATTAAATTATATCCCTTGTATAATACAGCAGCACTTGGTAGTACGTGTTTTAAATGTATAGTTTTACACATTTTTCCATTAAGCAGTGAAAAAACATATGAACCAATAATAACAAAAGCACCCAATTGAGAACATTTCAACCATAAAGGGCCACTCAAACTTTTGTCATTATAATCCACAAATATCAGTCAAATATGTACAATCTCTGCAGAAGTAAGTCATCTGAATAATTCCACCTGAGAGATCTGTAACGAATGAAAAGGTTGCTGCTAGCAAACAACTTTCAGTGTTTCATCTACAAATTCAGTGCCTGCTGCCCTTGAATAAATTGCCTACTTAAAAAAAAATGGTAAGCTGGTAATATTGCATGGATGGCAAACTGAAAACAGGTTCATAGTTTTATTTATTTATTTATTTTACATTTGTTAACCGGGCTATTCTAGCTGGATATATGTCCATTTTCAGTAGAGGCCCGGGGAGAAAAGCTGCTAGCATGAACAGTGACAAAGTTAACAATGTATAGACGCATGAAGGATTACAGTACAGTCTAGTGTTAGTCTTAAAAGGAGTAATAATGATACTTTTTTGAAATACAACAGTTAATTTATAAACATACATGACTACAGTAGAAAGTAGAGTTAGTCTAAAAGGAGTAATACATTTTAAATTATAGCATGTTTAATAGAGATTCTATTAACTAATTATTCAACACACAGTAGAAGGTATGTGCAAGTCTCAGGTAGGGAAGAGAGCACAAGTGATATTCTCATCATTCAAAGAAAGAGTTACTCGGCATCTCATCCAGAAGAGGATGTATTCAGGACTTCAGTACCCACTCGGCATCTCATCCAAAAGAGGATGTATTCAGGACTTCAGTACCCACCCCCTAAAATTGCAAAACAGTATCAACAATCCATCAATATGCTGTGGTACTAGAACCCACAGTCTTCTGCATTAAAATGAAAGCAAATACTACCTGTTGTGCTACTAACACAGGTTTAAAAGGCTGGCACCACAGTAGTGATACTATTTGCTAACTAGCTAAACAAATCTGTTGCACATTGTAAACAGACTTGGTATGAGCAGTAGTAAACTTCTCTTCCCTTGAAGCTCACAGTTCCTTGAAAATGCACTTGAAACTAAATTTCTTGAAAAATGCACCTGCCATAATGGGGGGGCAGAGAGCCAAAACTTAGGACACATTTTAATATTTGGTCTTGTAAACTTAAATTAATAGAACAAGTTTTGCATTAGTACAAATTTTCTGAAGGCTATGAAGTTTGATGCTCAAATGTCTGCCATTATTTTCTGACTTCGGTCATCAATGATTTGCCAGGGGGTTTCCAGAAAAACACAATTTTATTAGAAACAGACTGAAAATATGAGGCAAAAATTTGGACATTCTGCAAAAACCTGGACAGCTGAAAAAGGGCATGCTGCCTACCTCTTACACACACCTCTTTCCCTCTTACACACACACACACACACACACACACACACACACACACACCTGCCTCCCTCTTACACACACACAATATCTTTCAACCTCTTCAGTGCAAGAAATATGGACAAACCCTGTCATGTGGGGAACAAACAGCCAAAGCTAAGGATACATTTTAAATATTGCTCTTATAAACTTAGAAAGTTGATAGAACAACAAGTTTTGAATTAATACGAATTTTCTGAAATGTATGGAATCTAAAGCTCAAACGTATGCCATTATTTTCTTCAGTCCTCAGTGAATTGCCAGAGAAACCCCATTTTATGCGAAACAGACCAAATAAGGCAAAAATATGCCACATACTGCGAATGTCTTGTCAACTGACAGTTGCCCTCTGGCACCGCTTCTTATTAAAGCCTTGATAAAAAAAATATATATATATACTTTCAAGTTCTGTCAACAAGATCGACTGGCTCGATCATCAGCTCTGCATTCATTACTATTTGCTGGCAAAAGGGAGAGAGCAGACCCGTACCCGTACAGCGACCATAAGTACGCGACCCGTCTTACTTAGAGGGAACAGAACAGTTGTTTAAATTTCCGTCCAAGTTCTAACTGCTGGCAGCGCACAGGGCAAGTGAGCAGCTGCTCAGCGTCAGCCACAAACACGGAAGTTGTTCCTCCTTCTCCTAAACTAAGGGCAAGCAGCTGCTTAGCCACTGCTCAGCTGCAAACAGGGAAGTTTCTTTCTTCTTTCTTTTTTTGTTTTTTAAATAGTGGATAAGCGGCGCAACTTTTCTTTCTCCATTTACAGGGTCGGGTCATGGATGATGCCCGAAAGCCAGGTGGGTGCAAGTGACCTAGCGGACCCCTTGAGTTTATCGCATGGACCCCAGTTTTGGAAACACTGAAATAGAGACTGCAGTTTATGGATGTTAAGGAATGTAAGAAACGTGTGGAAGCATGGACTGACTGTGCAGTCTTGAAGGTGTTGTGTGGAAGGAGTACCAATCACTCTTTAGTGCAGTACTGACTTTTGAAAGCTGTTATTGCATTTGCGGTCAGTCCTGAGCACTGTAGAGACTACCTTTTAAACTATAGCAAACTGCTTGCTACAATGTAGAAGTTAAAAAAAAAATTAACTGAAATCTGAGTGCTGTAGAGCTCTGTGCAGGGTACAAACTGTAATAGCTGCTTGCTAACCATGAATGAGAGAAAGGAGGGTCAGAGGAACAGGGTGCAGAAATGGGACCTGATTTGGCTGAGGCAGAAGATAGAGGTGTGTCATGTCTGGCCACCTGGTTGGTGTGCCAGTAGAAAGAGCAGACTTTTATTTTCTCTTCACTTGGAGAGGGGGGAGCTAATTCATAGTACAGGCACAGGGAGCTGGTTCAGCCAGCTATGCTTCTGTTGAATTGCTAGATGATGGATATAAAAAAAGGGACGACAGGCAGAGATTTTCTCTTAAGTTAAAATCATTGCACAGCCAGGAAAGATTAATGTAGAAGATTTGGTCCTGTATGTGCTATGACGTATTTTAATTTGTTTGTTTTTAGACTTGGCAGCAGCCCCAATACTGTCAGAGTTACTTTGTTATATTGCTTGAGATACAAACTTTAATTTCTCAGTGAATTTTTATTTGAAAAGCGTTTGAGCGTTCAGTACTAGAATATTTAGTAGTACAATACTGACCATTAGGAAATCTATGTCTGTGGTGACACACTGTTGTTAATACGTTAACATTAATGTATGAGCATTTCTTCACTTTTGAACTACAAGAACTATTTCAGTTTGTGAATGTGTAAATATTAAGGCTGAAAATTTGCGCTCGTGGTAATTTGTATTGAAAACGCTGTACAGAAGTAGGTGCATTTTATGAAATTTATATTACTGAATGGTAGTAGGGGATGATTTGCAGTAGTAGACATGCTGGTATTACTGGATAATTCTGATTTGGAAATTTTGCTAAAGTGGATATATTAAACTCTGTGCCTGTAATGGGTAATACTGGGTGGAATGGTCTGTTGCTAGCAAAAGTGGAAGTCGTATTTGAAAAGGGATCACTAGAGAGCGACTAATGCCAACTGCACTTCCCTTCAGATCTTAAAAGTAAAAAGCTTGATGTTCGTGTTTCACTGTTGCAGTCATTGCACTTGGGTTATCCTGCTGGCAGGCTACCCGCAGTCGGCCTGAATTCCAAAGTCTTGGTCCGGCATCGGTTGCTGTCGCCTCTTCCCTGACGTCAGTGTGACAGGGGTATAAAAGATGCAGCTGCCATTTTCTTCAGTCTTTCTTGCCATGCGGTGCCCGAAGCAAAAGCAGTTCGCAAGTGCCGGTCGGCCGACTCCTGAGATTTTCGTAATTGAATTTCAGATCCGAAGTCTTCAATAAAGCTAAGGTACCCTGTTGGGGAAACTTTTTTCTTGCTCCAGACTGATGTCAGAAAAAGTTAACAATTGTATTTTTTGTGGGAAGCAAATACCTCATAGCTATTTCCACTCACTGTATTCCTTGCCTAGGCCCTGACCACGACCTTGCTAGTTGTCGGTTTTGTGCTAGATTTAACTAACACTATTAAGCGTTGGTACGATTTTGCTTTTCATTATTTTGGCAGAAGGTTTAACTACATAATGCCATCAGAAAGCAGACCGGAATTCATAAAAAAACGCAAGGATAAAGACAAGGACAAGCATCTGAGGTCCAAAACCGATGACGAAGCCTCTTCTAGGCCAGTCGCCGGTTCACTGGTGCTCAGTGAGGTGCTTTCGCAGCCCCTGACTCCCACTACCTCAGAGCCACAGGCCGCCTCCGACTCCCATGTGGAGACAGCTAGGCCTCTGGATACTCAAGGTATTGGCCCTTCGGAAATTAATCCCTCAGATGGGTCTGGAGCCGCTGAGCAGGCATCTGCTTCTGGGGGTGTCTTCAGACCTACACAACTTTATATAAAGCCTACTTCAGCATCCAAGACAAAGTCTAAAACAGTTTTAAAGACAAGGAAACCAGTACAGCATCCTCCAGGACAGGCTTCTATGCCTAAGAAACAGATGCTCAAAATGGCCGAAGACCTAATTACTTTGATCAGGGGTTCCCATCCCCGTCCTGATAAGAGGCCTAGGCAAGACACTGAATACGATTCCTCTGATTAGGTTTCCATTTCCTCTGATTCCTTTTCTGATCAGGGATATGCTATTCCTCCCTATGAGGATTCTGATGCTGAAGACTCTATTCCTTCAGCTTCTCCTGAGGACTATTCTTTTGGGGAAACCCTGCATACCATGAGGGAGCATTTCCATTGGGAGAGCCAGGATTATTCCGATTCTAAGAAGACATGGAGATTTTCTTTTACTTCCTCAGCACAAACCTCTTGCAATTCCCCCTGTCTTAGACATAGTAGATGATGTTTTTTCGGAGTCCGGCCTGTCTCCAGACTCTCTACCTCCTGCCCCTGCTAAGCCAGACAGATACTACAGGGTACCAGACTCCCATAAATTTCTTTACAAAAACCCTGCTGCTGACCCAGAAACTATCTCACAGGGTCCCAAAGGGGTCAAGGCTGCTTCTGCCAAAAACCCTATCCCCTCAGATTCTAGGGCTTTGGACAGATGGGGGAAAAAAGTTTACACTTCTGCTACCTTGGCTGTAAGGGCTTTAAATTGTCCGTTTCATATGCTCAAATATCAGCAATACTTAATGTCTTTGTTAAAACAAAAAATGTTGACAAATTCTGAATGTTCTGAGAACAAAGATTTGCACTTTGCAATGTGGCTATGATTCACTGGAGGCCTCATTCAGGGCCGCTGTTACAGGTTCTGTTATTAGAAGGCATGCTTGGTTAAAGGAACAGAATCTGCCTGATTATGTTAAAGCAAAATTATTGGATGCACCATTACAGCATGATATTTTATTTGGTGTTAAGGCAGAGGGGGTGTTAAAATGGAGGATAAGGCAAAATCTATGCAGACAGTAAAGGATTTCTTACAGGTACAGCCACCCAGATTTAGCAGGAACTGGCCCTCTAAGAATTGGTCCTTTCCAGTGTCAGACCACAAAGAGGCAGATTCAGATGCCCTAGAGGCAGGCAACAGCCCCAGGGCTCATACAGGCCCAAACAATGGGGTGCTTCTACCTCCAAAAGCGGAGAAGACAAATCACAGCCTTATAAAAAACAGCCCCAATGACTTCCCTTTGCCAATGCCAAGCACTTACCTTTTGGCAGCACCCTTAGGGGGGAAAGCTAGCACTTTTTTTCATAAAACTGGCACACAATCACCCAGGACAAATGGGTCATAAATATAGTCTCTCAGGGTTACAGATTCCACTTTCACACCCTTCCAAAGGCAAAAGGCATGCCAGACCTGCCATGCAATCAATGGCAAGAGGCACAAAAACAACTTTAATCTCTCATGGACATGGGGGCTATTCAGCCAGTGCCACAACAAGAGCAGGGACAAGGATTTTACTCAAGACTTTTCTTAGTACCAAGAAAGGACAAAGCCTGGAGACCAATTCTGGACCTGTCTATTCTAAATACTTTTCTGGACGTCCCAAATTTCAAAATGTTGAGACTACAGCTTCTGCCCATGCTGGACAAGAAGGCTTGGCTTGTAACTTTGGACCTCAAAGAGGCATACCTGCATGTCCTTATCAGACAATCTTGCAGAAGATACCTCCGATTCATAGCTGGCTCACTGCACTACCAATTCTCTGCACTGCCCTTTGGCTTATCTGTTGCACCCAGGGTCTTTACAAAATGCCTGGCACCAGTAATTGCATTTTGCAGACAGAGGAATTCAAATATACCCCTACTTGGACAACTGCCTTATTCAAGCAAAGGACAAAGATATTTTACTACAGCATGGCGTTTGTAAAAAGATTACTAATTTGCCTAGGGTACACAGTAAACGAAAAGAAATCAAAATTAGTACCCTCTCAAGAGATAATATTCCTGGGTGCAAGCTTAAATACAACTGCCCAGATGGCTTGTCTCATGCCAGACGAACAGACATCTGACTTCTTACTTCAAAGACTTGGCAACAAATACCCAGTTATCTGCAAGAAAAATTCTGCAGGCTCTGGGCTACATGGCATCCTGCATTCTACTAATTCCATATGCAAGACTGCGTATGAGGAAATTACAGTGGTATCTAAAAAGTGTTTGGACTCAACATTGCCACAGCCTGGAAACAGTAATTAATTACTCTCATTCCCTGCCTGCAACAGGAATTTCAATTGTGTGCACAGGCCTGTCACCACAGCAAGGGACAGCCATTCACCCTACCCACTGCCAGGCAGACACGAACAGATGCATCAGATTATGCCTGGGTGGGGGGCGCACATGGCAGGAAAATGTATTCAGGGCACATGGCCCACAAACCAAATCTTCATATCAATCAGAGATGCTAGCTGTACAAAATGCCCTGACAGCCTTCAATGACCTACTTCATCCAGGACAACTACTGATAAAGACTGACAATACTACAGTCATGTGGTACATAAACAAGCAAGGGGGCACACATTCCTACCCCCTCTGCAGGCATGCCACGACTTTGTGGAGCACAGCATTGACTTTTCAAGTACATCTGCAAGCACAGTTCCTGCCAGGAAAGACAAATACTTTAGCAGACGAACTAAGCAGAAACCTCATGGATCCTCACGAGTGGAAACTGGACCCACAAATCGCAACATGATAACAGGGAAATGGGGATGCCCAGACTTAGATCTATTCGCTTCCCCTCACAACTGCCAGCTACAGAGATTCTGCACTCAGGCTTATCACAAGCAAGCATGGAAAGTGGATGCCCTTTCATTCAGCTGGAAAGCCCTTACAGTATATGCCTTCCCTCCTCTGCCTCTCCTCTCCAAGGTACTCCTAAAGGTCAGACAAGAGAAGCCAAAAATTATACTGATTGCCCCAGACTGGCCACGCCAGCACTGGTACCCAATCCTAAAGAGCTTGTCTCAAGGCCCAGCCTGGACATTGCCTCTTAATACCTCATTTGCTTACCCAACAGAACAATCAGATCCTGCACAGCCAACTCAGAACCCTAAATCTGGCTGCATGGCGGATAATGTAATCATTCAGAACACTCCTCTCCCTAAAGCAGTTATGGATGTTATTTTGGAGGCCAGGAGGCCCAGCACCAGAAAATCCTATAAAGAAAAATGGAAGAGATTCTGTGCTTGGAACCAAGCGCAGGGAATTGACTCGCTTGAACCAAATATTCCTCAGATTTTGCAGTATCTAACTGAGTTGCTGGACAAAGGCCTATCCTTCTCATCAATTAAGATCCATGCCTCTGCCATTTCAGCTCATTACAATAAGGATCCACCTATTTTTTCTCATCCACTGCTAAGACAGTTTCTCAGAGGGGCCAAAAACATAAGGCCTCCAAGGAGAGCTCCAATACCTACATGGGACCTCAATTTTGTCTTGGAAAAACTCACACTGCCTCCTTTTTAGCCTGCCAATACAGCAGAGATAAAATACTTGTCATGGAAAACCGCTCTTCTCCTAGCAATAACTTCAGCAAGAAGAGTCTCAGGAGTTACAGGCACTAATGGCTGTGGAACCTTTTATTATTTTTCATCAGGACAGGGTTTCTCTAAGGACAAACCCGACATTTATGCTTAAGGTAGTGTCCAGCGTGGCTCTTAACCAAACCATACATTTGCCTACCTTTTATCCAAACCCACAGAATAAGAGGGAGACATACACAGACAGCTACGCTTTTACTTGGACAAGACTAAAGCCTTCAGAAAGACTGAGCAACTCTTAGTGGCATATGCTGCAGGTTCCCAAGAAAAAGCCATTTCAAAGCAGACTATTTCAAAATGGATAGGCCACTGCATTCGTTTCTGCTATTCACAACATGGCAAATCAGTGCCCAAGGGCATTAGGCCACATTCTACCAGAGCAGCAGCCACTTCAGCAGCCTTCCTCAGAGGAGTACCAGCCAAGGATATTTTGGAGGCTGCAACATGGACTTCAGTGCACACCTTTACAAAGCACTACCATTTACCTCTCTACTCTAAATCCAGGGCAGGCTTTGCCACTGCAGTTCTGCAGGGCATCATAGCCACTCCAAACTCTATTTAAGCCCAGCCGCCCAACCTCAGCTTTGGGATTCAACCCAAGTGTAATGACTGCAACAGTGAAACACGATGAACATAGTACAGTTGTGTACCTACCATAAATGTAGATGTTAGAGTGTATTCACTGTTGCAGTCCAGGTTACCCTCCCACCATCCCCCTTTTTTCTTTGCTGGGACTTATCTGTACCCATCTATTCTATACAGCCTATGTGGTGTATTTGCTTGTAGATGAAGGTTATGTGCATGCTTTTTTATGATCATAAATTTTTTACAGCCTACCCTTTTGGGGGCACCTGACATCTGGGGTGAGAAAAACTGAAGAAAATGGCATCGGCTGCATCTTTTATACCCCTGTCGCACTGACGTAAGGGAAGAGGCGACAGCAACCGACGCCGGACCAAGACTTTGGAATTCAGGCCGACTGCGGGTTGCTTGCCAGCAGGATAACCCAAGTGTAATGACTGCAACAGTGAATACACTCTAACATCTACATTTATGGTAGGTACACAACTGTACTTTTTGTGTCATTGGTCTTTCATGTGATTGCAGGAAGAAAGTAGTGTAACAGCAAGCTGTAATACTTTTTTTTTTCTGACCCAGGAAACCCATACCGTGTTTTTTAAGCTTATTGGAAACACTTAACATCCAGTCCAATACCATATTCATGGGTGACTTTAATTACCCCACTATTAACTGGGAATCACGTACGACACCATGCAGGCACAGAAATTTCCAGATTTTGTAAGCACAAACTCCCTGGACCAAATAAGTCAGTACACCAACCAGGGTTGCAACCATTCTGGATATGTTCCTCACTAATATGGGAGAGTTCTGCGCACTCCCTAGTGTAATGTCTTCTCTGGTAAGGTCAAGCTACAGAGTGGTCTCCTTTAAAGTAAAAAATAAAACTTGGAACCCCAGCTAACCCTGGAATATTCCGGAACTACTCTAAGGCTAACTTCTTACTATTAAATTATAACTTGCCAACACTTCAAGACCCTATAATCCCCCCAGAACACTGCTCCCTATTCACAGAAACCCTATACATGCATTTTAATAGCTGATTAGAGGCAGCTGTTCACCCCAGAAAGAAGTCTATGGTGGAATCAGAACATCAGTAAGCAGTATAACAGAAGGAAAAAAATCACAGCAAGGATAAAAGCACTATTGTCAAACTAAACAAACAACTCAGGGGACAAATAAACTCTATCAAACCCAAATTTTTGAGGTAAAGTTGGGCTTCCCAACCCAAGGATAACCACAAGGCATTCTTTAGGTATGTCTGCATGCTCAAAGACAGTGCACAACTGTCTGCAGAGCTCATTGTTAATGGAGCCACTAATACTGACTCAGAAGATGTAACAAATCTATTGGCCGACAAATTCAGTTCCAAATTTACCCCTCTCTCATCCACAACTTTCCCTCTGGAAATAACGTCAAATATAACTTCCCCTGCTATCACTAGGAAACAAGTCCTTTACTGTTCTCTCTCAGGCTAAAAATACTGCATCAGTGGGGCCAGACAGTATCCCTTCTAAATAGCATGAAACATGATCTTATCAGGCCATCTGTAGTTGCTACTTAACTTTAGCCTCCAAACAGGCTTCATTCCACAAGAATGGAGAACAGCAACAGTCATCCCTCCGCACAAATGTGGGCCATCTACAAACCCATAAGTCTCACTAGTCCCTTAAGCAAAGCCATGGAAAGAATTATCATAGAAATAATCAGTCATGACACAGAAAACCTCCACAGACACTGGACCCAACCCAGTTTGGTTTCGTCAAAGGCAGGTCATGCCTACTTAACCTGGTGGACTGCTATGAGAAGGTCACCAAAGCAGTGTATGAGGGCAGAATAGTTGTTACTGCTTACCTTGAATTGGCCAAGGCATTTGACACAATACAATACCCCACTTGGGCATTGTTGACAAAACTCAAGAGGTTGGGTACAGACCCTTAAGTCACCAGATGGATAGCCAAATGCCTCACAGACAAGACTCGGGAAGTTAGAACTGAGGAGTCCACCTGTACAGAGGCCAGTCGCAATCAGTCCCTCAAGGATAGCTCCTGGGACTGCTGCTTTTTGGCGTTTACTTCACTATAGTAAAGGCCAATGTTAGTGTCCTCTGGCTGACTAAATTTGCAGATGGTTGCAAATTAGGAGCTGTCGTTGAATTCCCCACTGACACAGACAAATAACTGTTGTCGGAGACATGGACTAAAACTAAATGCAAGGAAATGCATGATCTTATCCTTCAGGAAGTCATCCACCCCTGGTAACTATCGTATTGACAACACACCTCTAAGAGCTGACCCAGTAATCAGGGACTTGTGGACAGAGTCAGTAATGTAGCCTTTGACCATCAAGTGTCTACAGTAGTAAAGAAATCATTCTATGTTATGCAGCTTATAAACAAAGGTGTGGCATCTAGATCCAAGGAAGTCACTGTTCCACACCATTTGGCATTCATTAGACCTATCATTGAATAGAATACTTACATACATAGGTATGTACCTAACTAGGGATATTCAACAATCGGAACATCCACAGAGATTCTTCATTAAAAGAATACAGGGCATAAGTAACATGTCCCTTGCAGACCGCCTCAAGGCACTATCCCTGTATTTGGTCTCCTACAGGCTGTTGAGGGGATATCTATGCCTGGCATGCAAGACATGGTCAGACCCCACTTTGATGGACCTCCTGCATATTCATAAAACAAACAGCACCAGAATTGTCTCTTCTAAATATTTAAACCTTGCCTCTGATATAATTAGGACCCGCTGGAGAGACTGGTATGTATCCCAGAGACTACCCCTTCTCTGGAACAGGCTGCCCATCCGTGTGAAGCACAGTTCCTCTCTAACCCAATTCAAGTGCAACTTGGACAATTGGATGGTGAACAGGAAATTCATCCCTGGTTTGGCACCTGTGTCTCTAATGGACACAGGAAACCTGTAAATGGTTAATCTCACAAGCCTCTGGTTATACTTGTCAAGGTTGCGAGAACTTGTCCGAGATTTGGGGGTGCATGGCTAGACTTAAAAAGGCTGTTGTGGTCGTTAGCTTAGTAAACACACATGAACGTATGGTAGACTAGCTAAAATAAGTGACAGTGTAGTGGCATGGTAAATTGTCAAGTACAATGTCTTTTATTTCAGATTGAACGATGAGTTAGTAATAGTAGTATGACTGAGATCATTTATAGTGCTCCCTAGTTGAGTCATTCGCAGTAATTAATGGATTTAAAACTGAACCACACATCTTAGGAGAAAGATGATACAAGAGACCTAGGAAGAAGTAATATAAAGCAGAGGAAAGCAGCAGGGGGGAAGACTATGAAGTATTAACAGCACTGTGTTTTCTAAAGGTAGTAGTCTAGGTAGGTATATTTGATATGATTTGCCAGTACATTGATAGTGGACTCCTGAGTATTGTGTATTGAAGCCCCTGCCATAGAAAAACATCAGAATAAGAGAGGCTTTATTACTAAAAGGAGATTAAAATGAGGGTGTAGGATTAACTGTAACAGTACATTCTGCATGTATGTCAATGCAGTAGATTGAAAGAGTAAAAGTGAAGGTATAGTGTAGATCAACAATGACGTTTTATCTATTGGAAGATGTGTCCATATATTTTTGCAGTATTTAGAATGATTAATGAAGTGCGAGGTAACAAATATCTGCAGAAATTAGTTTGTGTATTATATATGAAGAATGCTCTACTAAGAAGATACATATACAAGACAGACTATTGCTTGCTTGCTTAGCATGAAGATAAGAATGCGATATCGGGATGAATATTTGTGGCAACTGTTAATGAAGTAAGAAAATTAGGTAATTGTAACGTGGATTATGTAAAGTTACTTTTATGGAAAACTCATTTACAGTATCTAGTGTATTCTCATTCCATTGGATTTCTGTTTCCACAAAGCTTTAGGCCTAAACTCTTCCATACGTTAGTATGTTTGTTAGTTTAGTAGTTCATGTCTAGCCTTAGTAAGGCATTCACTAATTGATACTGAAAGTATGCTTTCATAAGCCTACACGTCCAAAAGAAAGTACAAATGCTATAAAAGGAAAAAAGTCTCTCTGCTTCAGAGAGCAAAAGGCCAGTCAGTCTTTTCAAAAGACTCTTATTAATGATACAACAGTTTACAAAATGTTCTGTTGTATGTAACCAAGCACTATTAAATTTAAATACATTGTTCAAGGGCATTTATAGTTGGAAGTTTATTTTTTGGAAGTATTGTAACTCCTGTTCAAAAATGTCAGAATGTTAGTGATCACCCTGCAGAGCAAGAGCACTTCTTTTCTTAGCTGCTTGCTTGAATAACCGAAGTGTCATATGTATTGCTGCTGTAATGAGGTCTAGCAGGCCTCTCTGCTGTACATCCTCCCCAGGAGTAGCATGCTCATTCTTGCCAGTCTAATCTTTTATGTTTTTAACTATGTTGCAATGTATTCTGCTCCTGATCAGTGCAAAACATAAGCCAGGCAAAAGTCTTGTCAACCTTTGTCAGTGATGACCTTTGTGAAAGTTCAGAGATCATTTTGAACCCCTCACACTCTCCTGCTAACTGTGTTTTTCTATTTTATTCTACAGAGCATGTTACCTTCCCAGTACTGGTATTACATGATCGAACTGGGTTTTTATTGGTCCCTTTTGTTCAGAGTTGCAGTTGATGTAAAAAGAAAGGTAAGTAGGCAGCAAGAAATGTAGTTTGTAGTCATTCTACCTTATTTACAGTGTTTAAAAAAAGTCACACTTCAATTTCTATGTATAACATGCTTTGTTTTATCAGTTTACTGTAGCTCGTGTTACAATATTGCAATTATGTCATAAAAATTTTATTTTTAAATACATTTCCCTTTATCTTAATTATACTAGATCTGCAGTCTGTCATAAAAAAAACAATAGTGAAAAAAGTTACAATCATGGAAAAATAGAAGTGGCATATGTTCTAATATACGAATGAAACAAATCTACAGAGTTCATAGTGTGCATTAAAATAATGCATGAGTGTAATATATCTGCAAGGCTAATTGCCATGGGGAGTTGAGTACAGTGTAAGAATAGTAGGAGATAGAAGGGCTAGGGAGGGAAAGGACAGTCTGAAGTGACAGGGAAAGCAGGAAGTGGGCAGAGGGAAGGGAAGGAAGTGATCTCTAGAGGTACAACACCAATGAGAGAAATCAGGAGTTGGGGTTGTGTGTTGGGGGTTCAGGAGCATAACCAGTGTGAGGGAGAGTTGTAGTTTGAGGGATTTTTTAAAGGAGGCAGGATTGCTGATAGTTCTGAGTGAAATGGGAGAGCATTCCATGCTTTAGAGATGGTATAGGAATACAGCGTTTGGCAGTCTGTAAGTTTAGGTTTCTCTATGGATAGTAACATTTTGTTTCCGGAACTGAGATGTCTGTTAGGCTGGTAGATGGTCAGTATGGAGGAGAGGGAGGGGCAGATTTCAGGGTTTTAGATGAGCTTGTGGGTTGTGGTTAATTGTAGAAAAGTGAGATAGTGAGGGAATTCTAGCCAATTTAGTTGATGCAGAGAACAATGATGGGTAGAACATTTTGCATTTGTAGCAAATTTAGCAATTTTGTTGTAGCAAGAGTCTAGTTTTGTTCTCAAGGAGGACTCTAAATTGTTGAGGATGGGAGCACCATATATAAGTGTTGGAAGCAGGAAGGATGAGGCCACAGCCTTTTTTGCGGAGAGGCTAAGAAAATAGTTGTACCTGTACAGGGCACCTAGTTTTTGATGTTTTTTTATGTTGCTGTAGATGTGAAGGTTGAAAGTTAATTTGTCATCAATGATGACACCTAGCAATTTGATACTGGGGATGACTACTTCAATTATGTTAATTTGGGAAAGAACGGAGAATAGTGAATTGTCAATAGGGCTGGATTTTATGGGGATAAATATTAAAAGTTGAGAGCGAGATGGTTCTGGGACATCCAGGTTTCAGTGGAACTAAATGCTTCTTGGGTGAGATGCTGTAGTGGAGGGGCATATTTAGCAGAGCAGATAACTGGGTCATCTGCATATTTGATAATGGTACTGTGGTTGAGAGAGGAATTAAAGTTGACAGATATACTGAATAAGAGTGGTCCCAGTATTGATCCTTGGGGGACACCTGTATTTGTAGTTATGAAAGGAGAGGAAGAGTGTTGCCATTTAGTAGATTGCTGCCTATTACTGAGATAGTAAACTATTGTAGGGTAGGAGGAGATGGTCCGAGATTATAGAGTTTAGTAAGTAGGAGAGAGTGGCAAATAGTGTTGAAAGCTATTGATAAATCCAGGAAGAGTGCCGAAACTAAGGAACTCTCTTTACTGTGCCAAGGAAAGAAATGAGGGCAGTGTTAGTACTATGTCCAGATGTTCTTCATGTTTCACTGTTGCAGTCGTTACATTTGGGTAATCCTGCTGGCAGGTTTCCCTCAGTCTGCCAGAATTCCAAAGTTCTGGGTCCTGCGTCAGCTGCTGTCACACCTTCCCTGACGTCAGATCATCAGGGGTATAAAAGATGCAGCCGACGCCATTTTCTTTAGTCTTTCTTGCCGTGCGGTGCCCGAAGCAGAAGCAGTTCGCAAGTGCCGGTCGGCCGACTCCTGAGATTTTCGTGTTCGAGTTTCAGATCCGAAGTCTTCAATAAAGCTAAGTACCCCGTTGGGGAAATTTTTTTCTTGCTCCAGACAGATGTCAGAAAAAGTAAATAATTGTATTTCTTGTGGAAAGCAAATACCTCATAAGGACTTTCATTCTTACTGTATTCCTTGCCTAGGCCCTGATCACAACGTTTCTGGTTGTCGGTTTTGTGCTAGATTTAACCAATGCACTGTTAAGCATCAGTATGATTTTGGACGCCAGTTTAATTATCCAGAAATGTCGTCGGATAGCCATTCGACTACCGGAGTTCACAAAAAAACACGCAAAGAAAAGGAGAGAGATAGACAACAGAGGCCCAAAACCGATGGCGAAGCCCAAAACTGATGGCGAAGCTTCTCCTAAGCCAGTCGCCGGTTCTCAGTGAGGCGCTTTCGCAGCCCCTGATGCCCGCTACTTTACAGTCGCAGGCTGCTACCAACTCCCACGTGGAGTCGGCCTTGCCGCTGAAAACTCAAGGTATACGGAAACA